>NT_177131.1:74043-125776 GCF_000188095.3 Bombus impatiens | reverse complement strand
AATATATAATATATAATATATAATATATAATATATAATATATAATATGTAATATATGATATATAATATATAATATATAATATAATAATAGGAAACAAATGTAGGGACAGAAAGGAGCGATGTGTCTCATTCATACTTCATAGGTTTTTACGTCGAAAGAATGATAAAATTAAATGTGCTAGAAATAACGAAGATATAGCAATCGATAAGATAAATCATATTAAGTACTTGAATAATACTCGATAGATAATAAAAAAGAGCAAATTAAAAATTAATTTATCAAATTAATTTAGAAACTGATAAGAAGCTGAGATTGTAAAATGAAGAATATATGTCAATTGGCTGCCTGACTTGCTAAAATATTTATAGATACAAAAATACTAGTTTGAAAACCTGTAACTATAATATTGACTCATAAACGTAAGGTAGTATTATAACAAAGTTTAATCGATGGGTAATAATTAAAATTTGAGAATGTCATTGGTAAAGCATACTCACAAGTGTCATTTACACTTGCGGTAAACAAATATTTCCATACCTTGCCGATTACTTTGATAAATTAGATTTCTTAAAACATATGTATATTTGTAATTCCTAATTTCTTATGATAACATAATCAGACGATAACATAATAATATTGAGATTGTGAACCTGTAGCGTTACTATGTCAATATATACAGGAGGATATATACCGATTTCTATCAATAAAATTTGTATGCATAAGAAGAATATTATCAATGTAGAAATATTTTCCCAGCTTTCTACAAGTCAAATTTCTCCTACAATTAAAATTTTCCGTACTTTAAGATGTTCGGTAACAAATGGTAAAAAATGTAATGACCTATTTCTATAACAGAAAATAAAATGAAGAGTAAAGAAATTGCTTTTCAGGTTTTGTTTATTAGTTATTGACAAATAAAAATTGACAAAAATATCCCTGACGTACAGTACATTGAAGTATCATCCATTAATTCAAATTACATAAAATCTCTTTACCCTAAGAAGTTATTTATTTGGTTTGAAATATTTTTTCAAATTTCTACTCTCATTCTTATTTAATCAAATCATTTGGCTTCAAATAATATGGAGCATTTTATTAAAGTGAGTTTATTGTTTTAATTGACTTGGAATATGCTTTCTAGTCGCAAGTAATGTTGAAGTGCTTTCAATTACTCTCTATTTCCGACTACGTTGCTAAATAACGTAATATTTTCCAGTTTCGCATTTGTTATTGACATTAGTTGCCTAAAGCAAGTCGAGCATTTTTTAACTTTCGATACAAACATGCTCCATGTACATAATGTTTTTATTATATTCACAATAGTAATTAACGTCGTAATTAACATTTTACATACATACATAACCACTTGCTTGGGTATCGTTTTCTGTTAGATATCCATTACACTCCAATTAGGTTGTGTATAAACGACCTAAATTCGAATAACTTGATTAATCTGAACTAAGTTTAAGCGAAAGAAGACACACTGGTTTTTAAATGTCAAGAATTAATAAACGAAGCCTCAAACTAGTTTTATGCTTTATTTTTGTCTTATATTGACTTCTACAAGCAATCCTGTGTAGGTTCCCCACAATTTAGTCACCCCGTATTACTATTATTTCATACGATGTCATTGTTATCCGTTTCTCGACTAGCGAGCATTACAGCAGCATCAATGAATGGAACAGAACGCGAATAAATCGATCCTGGTTTGCAATACGATTCAGCCGAGCTTCGTCGGTGTACATGATTCGGTGCTTGTTTATTCGCTCGATTTCCAGTCGTATCATTCATCAGATTCGCAGAACTTTAGGATTCGAAGGCGCCCCGCTGAGGTCGACGTACGATCTACAGGTTCTATCTGATACCATCCGGTGATGTGTGAAGGTAGAACTTGCCACTCTCGTTACGATTGCGTCCTGAGCATTGATCTGTGTTCTGTGCGCGCACGCTATGCTGTTCACAGACACGTGAAATCTTTGTATCGCATTGTTTTCAGTCTGCTTTCGCAGAGTTCTCCGATATAGGTGAAGCTTCTTCGCTGGCGATATTTAATGTTCACCTACAGCCGAGTATACGTTCTCTGTTGCAATGCCACGGACCGGTGTGCTTTATAACACCGTTAATGCAGAATTATAGAGGCTGCCGATTCTGTGGGAACAGCAGAGACAATGAAATTTTGCGAACAACGTTGGAATTCAAACGGAAACTTGGAACCTCGAAGCTTCGAATATTAATGGCACATACACTACTGTGCATAAGAATTTGGACACTCAATTCATTCAAAATATTCATATTTTTATTATATTTTTAATATTATCATAAAAGTTACGTTAATTCTTTATTTCTCGTCATAGCTGGGATCAAATTTTCTGCTAAGTTGAAATCGAAACAAGGAATACACCTATATCGATCAAGTTATTCATATCTATCTTTAATAAATAGCTGACAATAGAAAAAAGCTATATAAACTTTCAGAGTGTGGTTGGAACATATATCTTGATCATTCTGAGATAATCTTTCTGAGAATTAATTCTGGCAAAATTAGTTTCCATACAAATAATTTTCATGCACTCTTAATTATTGTTTTTCAATTTATATTCATTAATATTAACTATTGTTTTCATGAATATCTACTAACTATGCATATGATTGCCTGCAGTAAGATCAGAGGCAAACGTTAGGTTAAAGACTTTTATTTGAAGTGTATTTTACATAGTTGCAATAATTTAGAAGTGTCCAAATACTTATACACGGTAGTATAAGCATAGTAGAATATATTTTGATAGTTTTTCTAACCTTCTTATTTTTCAAGATTTAAAACTACGAGGTTATTTCACGAAAAATAATATCGTACGATCTACGAGATTTTCGTGCCAAATTGTTAAGACGTTGGCATTACGACAAATGTATACGATCCATGTGATCTATTTCTAAAATTATTCTGATCTACCTAAATACCAGAAACGTAAAGTAACTTTTTTACACCACGCGTACAGTCGTGTACCTCATCAGGCTTCATTCCCAATTTCTCGAACACGCCAGTCGAATGAAAGTGGATTCTTGGCGAGTTATTCGATCTACGTGAGATATTTCAGAATCGAAGATTCACCAGGAAACGCGCCATGTTAAATCGCTAAAATTAAGGAGAAAACGAAGCCAACAAATTCCAGGATCTGTCGAACTAGAATTCGAAAGTAACTAGTTGCACAATCAATGTAATGCAACTTGTATACGTGCATTTAATTTGCACATTGCCGGTCGGTCACTTATGTAAAGAAGCAAATACCTGGAATTCAGGTATTCGAGAATCGATATATTTGACGAGTAGAATTGAGAAAAAGAGAAAGATGTTCGTATACTACGAAAATCACTATAGAAATCATTGTAGAATAAATATACGAGATTATCGAGAATATCTGTCAGGTATGTAATATTTAAATTATTGTAACTGTTTATCAGCAGATTAAGTATTTAAAAAACTTATTTGGATAACATATTTTACGTGTTTACATCTACTTACATTGAAGTGAACTTACATTGAACAAACGAATACAAAGAGAACAATTACTATATACTACGTAAAATTTATGACGAGAAGTATAAAAGTAGTATATTTGGCATATATAGCAGTTTAGTGCACAATAGGAAATAGTACATCTATTACTAAATATAAATTGATTTCGATGATAAACATGCAGAAACCACGGGACACGTAAAATTAGTGATTAATAAACTAATGTTGGATATGCTTGTTCGATCGTGGGAATGGTTTAGACATGTTTATTTCGAATTTTTCGTGTCAATCGTCCCGTGACAAGTTGTTAAATTAACTATCCATTGACCTGGCATTGTTGGCAGACGCGTTAAGGATTAACTCGCGATATGATCGTACGTGGGAAAACGAGCGAAAGGCATTCGTAGAACGCTGTTAATTTACATGTCAATTGCGAAAGAACCGCGTTTGACTGTAAAACATTCTGATGAATGCTTGTTAACGTATATGATAAAGCCATATCCGCGTGAAATAATCGTACAAAGTGCGTATTACTCAAGGAAAATGTTGATTTTATGGTTCATTGATACGCTCAAATATTGCAAAGAAAAATATCGAAATATTTCATTTCATTAAGAAAAGTGTAGTTTGGATATAAAATTTTATCGAAATCTTATCTGATATTCTTATCTCTTTAATTAGAGAAAAGAAATAAACAGACAGATAGAGTTTAATGAACCACCCAATGATAGAGTTTATAAAATTTTAATCTTATCAATAATCTGTTTCATTAATCTCATTATCAATTATTAGCTTTTATCATATAGATATTTATCATATATAAATGTAAAGTATGAGCAATATAACGTGGTATATATATAAATAATGAGTAATTAAGGAGTATTGCTTAAAATACTACGTCAAGTGAACTGATAACAAATTACAAAGATGATCGCAAAGAGAACTTATCTTAGTAAAATACATAAATGAAGTGTTTCTTTTATACAATTTATATTATACAAATACACTTCACGTAATTTAGAATTCATATAGATTATATGATAATCTTTTAAAAATATACATACGAATCACGAAATTTTGTATACGCAATAATTCAACAAAAATGTGTATTCAATATCAGAATCATTTGTTAAAAAAAATGTTACTTAGCATCAAGGTGTTAGATGTTAAGGATAGCAAAGTAATAAGAACAAAAACAGAGGAAACTATAAAAACGACTGGCTCCAAGGTACGGTTGTTAGTTTGTTAACGACAAAGCAATGAAATAATGTATAAAAAATATATTTTATTGCACATTGACAACTTTGAAAATATGAAAGGTTGAACATTTGAAATGGATATGTTATATTAACACAACGTTGGCCTTTCATAGATTCAACAGGTAAAATCACGAATGTAGCAACATCATAAATGATTTATGCAACTATTTCCTCAATAGTACCCTGTATTCGATGTTTATTAAAGTTGCTGGCGTTTAGAGTAGATCACAAGCTTTCTCTACTTTCTAACTCAATAACGATAATAGGATAGGAAACGATTAAACCGCATCAGAAAGTGAACCAACCGAGCCAAAGATATCATCGTGCAAAAATCTTGTTCTTACTTGGAATAATCGTATTTCGAAGTAATATAAACTCAGTCAAACACGATTCAACGATGGTTTTAACTTTTGCTGATTGCGTTCGTTTGACCGCAATGAAATTAATAAACCACAAAATTCATAAAGCACAGATAAATAACACCATCGAGCGTCTATATCTAATACATTTAAACAAATTACAAAGGGTGAAATTCATTACATGGGAACAATTAGAGATGCATCGGTTTGCCTGTATCGAGAAGTATTTACGTGTTGCGTTTCGATATATCGTGCACGTTTGGTTCGTTAAATATCAATGGCTCCGCGATAATTAATCACACATCGATTCTCGCAGGTAATCCATTGGTATTATAATATCGTTAAGGATGTATTATAGAAAGGTGGAGAAAGGTGTCGACCGTGAGCGTGATTCGAAGATGCTCGCATAAAGTCTGTCGTGGTAAGCGTGGCTCTGTTTTGCACGTTCAGTACAAGATACTTTTACGAATATATTATGTGCATCATACGAAACTTTTTTGAAATTTCGTTAGCATCGCAACTGGACGCGACTATCGTGATTATAATAGTAAAATTTGAAACGAATCTGAACACGTATACGAAGATTACAAGATATTTCAGAAACATCTCCATTTGTTAGATAGTTTAAGATTGTACAGCGCTTACTGTATACTATGGCTTATATAAATGTTCTTGCATATTACAAAATCAGTAGGTACATTAACGAATTGCATATTTAATCGTAAAAAGTACATACTATTGCTAATTTTTAAAATAAGTAACTTAAATTTATAGTTTGTGCTGACTTTATACGAAGACAGTAAGTACTGTTTGTAGTTATTAACTTGCTATTGACGTGTATACCCTGATAAAAATCGTTATTACAAATTTATCAATGTGTCCGTGCACTTATGAGCTTAACCGCATGTTCGCGTCTATCTTGCAGTTTGATGAATTTGTTTAATTAAGTCGATCGTTGTCGTTCTCGTCGACTAGTATGTATCATCAGCGATCTTGTAAAGCATCCCTAATAAGAAGTTTCTCTCGATTCATGTCTCGTATCCTAGTGATATGTAAACGTTAATATGTAATTTTGAAATTGAGAGCTTCCGAAACGTGTAATGAAACATCCATGATCGATATATTATAGCGATCATGAAAAGAGGAGATAGTAGTTAATCAATTTGAATAAAATTTGAATAAAGCGTTGTAGGATTTTTTACAACCGTGGCATGTGATTACGGTAATGAAATAATTTGTAAATAGTGAAAAAATCGAATGTTTTTGCAATTATCTTTTGAAATATGTAATATTTTGATGCTAACGACTCCTTTAATGCTGAAATGCACGATAAACATGCACGATTTATAACTGTAAAGTGTAAAGTTATACGGTGTACGTTACTTCCATAAATTTATTTGTTGTCAGTTATATGCAAATAGTTGCTTCAATAGTTTATTCGATATAAGAATATTTAACGCAAGATATGAATAAATATTATTTCTAGCATGGAATGTTACTTTATTTTTACGCTCTTTTCATTCTTCTTGAAACACCAGTGACGCAAGTGTTAGACGTTGATCTAGCACTTGCCTTATCTACCTTTACATTTCGTTTTACGACTATATTCTTTCGTACTATTCCGCTAACGAGGCCACGAAGCGCATAAAGAATATAAAACCACTTCTGAAAGGAAGGTTATTCGCTAGGTACGCAGAACAATGTGCATTGTATCGTAAGGAAATCAAATATTGACGGACATATTTGGGTGGAACGAAATGAAAAATGGTGGGAACACTTTTGTACATCTGCGAATAATATTCGGTTAAAAGAGGTTAAAATTACATTTACCCGACAGTGTTCTATATTTCTTTATTTACATAGGAGTGCAAAGAAGATAAGAGATCTGTTGAACATTCTCTTTGTTAGACATTTTTTCATACAGCCTGTAATAACGACTTCACGAGAACACATCAAAGATAATGAAATTTTTATGTTTGCCTTCGAAATAAAAATGAAACGAAAATACGTGTTTTGCGTGTAAGTGTAGTTCACGATTTTTAAACAGAGCTTAATTTCCAACTCAGTAGTAATCTAAAGTTTATCAGACTTCAGCAATTTTTTCAATATCTCGTTAACTTTTTTCAATATCTGGTAACCGTCTTTAGATAAAATAATACGTATTAACTCACAATTTAACTCTTCTTATTTTTTGGTTATATCTAAATTCCTGAGTATTTCTATGATTCCATTATGCTACCTACACCTATGTAACGAAACGATCAGCATACTAGTTATCATCTATACAGATCAAATTTCACGACTCATGTGTCTCGTTGGAAAAAATTCAATCGATCTGTCATTTAAGCGAAGGTGAGTTCACCTGGTAGGATCTGAAACGACGAAGAAATCTCGCAAACAACAGGTCAGTCGTGGACAACTCGTAATCTTCGAAGGCAGGGTGCGCAAAGCGACCGACGCTGAACGCGGGAGAATCGCTCGTGGTCCCTCAAACAAATTAACGCGAGCGCAAACACCGAGGCAAGCGAGAAGACGAGCGTTGCTCGGCTGCCCGCCATTCACGAGGCCAGCGATGACAGAAAGATGGACGGGTCCCATTGAGCCTTTACCGGGAAACCACTCTCAAACATTTGGTTTGACACCTCTGTGACGTTTTTCGCGACCGTGCATAATGGCTGCTCGCTCATTAGGGAGACAGGTTAAAACCTCGATCGTTGCCACCGTTGGTGGACCATCGCGGCAGCTAGCTGATAAAACCCTCCGGTAGTATGTAATGCAACTGTGAAAAGCGTTTCTTTCGTTGCATTCCTGGTGGTCAGCACGTTTGCTCGCCTTTGTGACCATTGGACAACTACGTGTATACCAGTAGTCGATCAAAGACGCATTCTCTGGAACGAGGGCCTTTTATCGAGCCTCGTTTGCGAGAGACGTTTCAATGTTAGCTACTTTGCTCGGGAAAAATTCTGTTAACGTAATTCCTGGTTGTAGCGGAGAATGTAAAATGTGTTTGTTAGCTTCTTATTAGGAGAATTCTTTATCAAGAAGATCTTTTTTCATGTTTTAGTTTGGCCAAAGTTATAGCGTGCGAAGAGCGTTGGAAAAATTGGTAGTACTGGGTTGATTGCGTTCGATGGCACGTTGTAATTTTGCTTCATTACGTGTGTCTGGATTAAGGACGTTTTTCTAGTACAGAAGAGTCAAATTATGTATGTGTGTGTGTGTGTGTGTGTGTGTGTTTAAAAGTAATATAGTTGGTATGCAGGGTTGGAAAGTGGTGATAGAAGTTTTGATGTAAAGAGCACGGGAAGAGCAACCGGATAGACTTCTTCGTGTAATAAACAATCTCGCGTAATACTTGCCTTTAATATAGTGTCATAAATGCGATACAATATGTTAAGTGTATCATGATGTAAAATAATGTGTGAAAAAATAACAATTATGTTAGAGGTTACTTTTCTTAAAACCTAAATTTGTTAATTTAAAGTAATGTTCGATGGGGAGATTTTATTAGAAGTTTATTTATCCGAATGTGTCAGGCGACAAAACTGTAGGAATGACATTCAATGTATATTTCTCTTTAATCTTATGTCTATCTTTGATTGAACTCGGAAAGAGATCAAAGTTACAACTTACAAGTTACAACAACTGAGATAAATATCACAGAGACGATGACAACCTATGTTATGAAGAAGACAATTGTACGAGAATTGAGTTATAAAGACAGCAGTATGGTAGTTGTAACAATTCAGCAGAAATTATACGTTAGTTAATTCTTTAATCCTGCATGCTAAAAAGGAAAATGATAGTTATCGTTATCTTTACTGTTATTATCAGTTGTTTGGCGTGGTATGTTAGGGTAGTTTGGTGTACGTTTAAATAATTCTAAACGTGAGCAGAAAATAATTGTGAAGGCGAACACTGGTCGCAATTTAGGAAAATGTTCGGTACTAGACGTTTCTCTGCTTTGGCACGGTTTTGTACGCCTCTCTTACTTCCTTCCTGCAACATAGTATCATCGTAAACGGGAACGAACGTTTGCCTACCTGAAGCGAGCAACAGTGAAAGCTGCGAGTAAAGCTAGACAAGGAATAGCGTAATTTGAATAATTTTTCTTCGTATAAATCAGGTATATTTCTTATATTTATCTCCATTTCCCTCTTGCATAATTTAACTGATATTATTATATTATAAACAAGGTAAGGTATAAACAAGAAAAGATAACAATTCAAACTTCTTTTCCAGGAACAAATTTAAATATTAATAATTTATTAAACATTATGATTATAATGTTTTAATAGAGAACACTTAATTAATATCCTTCTCAATGTATATGTTACCATTGATATTGGCAATCGTTGAAATATCTCATTATCGCCATTAATAAACTCTCTTTTCTAAAAAAAAAATATAACACGAAGAATATAAAGAAAATTATAACGCTTTACTACGATTAGTGCCCCATGGAAATACAACGAGGACGATTAGTTGCGATCAATAGCGCCTCGATCGTAGCAACCAAAGCAATAAAAAAAGAAAATGTTTATTAACACATATCCACCGGCCTTCCATAATTTTTATCACTACCAATCAATCCCCATAAGAGCTTGTAACTAAATGAGCCCTGTTCGAAACGCCGAGACATCCAATCTCGATACAGTCGTTCTTTCGAGACGTGAAACAAGCAACAAGGGCGGGTATAACGAGCGCTAAAAGAAATTAGTTCGGATCCGCGATCAACTCGAGTACAACGCTATGCAGGGGTGAGATAGGGCAACGTTTGCTATGAGTATAGCGTTACTCGTGCCGTGGCTAGGTGCTCTTATCTCTACCGGAATGGGGATTACTATGTTCCTATGGGGTACAACTTGTTAGTCGATAACTTCGGCCCGATAACCAGGGATTACGGACGGCTAGTCTCGAACCGATTCGCGATAATCATTCATTAGAAAATGTTGAAACCTTTCGCACCTTGCGCTACGTAGTGCGTACAGTCACGATGGTGGATCCGCTCGGAATGGTCAGGGAGACGCGAAACGCGAAGGCTATTGCCGCTTTAAACAGAGTTACGAAGCGTGTCGTTAATAATGCCCACCTTCGAGTCGACTGCACCGTAACAAGTTCTCGCGTTGAATTTAATACGGACCCAGCCTCGGAACCTGGCTTGTATATATACGGACGCGATAAAATTTTACACCTGTTTATCTGTACCGGGGTAAATCTGGAATCGAGCGAACGACCCGGTTGCCTCGTTGTTTCGCGAAGCCAATTTACGATTATGTAAGCCGGAGTGCAATCGACTGGCCTGGAAATTTCCGGAGTGGGGCTGCAGTAGCTCTAGAAATGTCTCGGCGTGACGAGCTAAGACGAGCCTTTGAAATACTTGATTTTCGCAATTTTGTATAGGAGCCAAGTTTAACCAGAGAGTCAGGTGAGGAGCATTGCGAAGAAGCGTTAAGTTTAACTTGAGAATGTTGACGATGACGTATCTTGAATATGGTAAGTTTGATGATTTTCAGATTTTAAGTTTCGTATCTGAGAGCGACTTTAGTCCTTTTAACTCTTTTGTTCGTAAATTATTTAATCTTCTAGAATTTTTTTTTAGTCTGTGAGTAGATTTTCTTTTTATCAATTATTAATAACAGAAAATTTTTCTTTTCTGATGATTTCAATGAAACGTCATCAATCTTAAATTGCTACCGACATGGAGGCCCTAGTCAGTTTATTTAATTCATGCTCGTACCAAATAACACGAATTAACGAAACATTAAACTAACGAACAGATCTTTTAAAACTCATAATTAACGCAAGTATGTGACAGAATGTTCTCATCGAGTCAACCGGTAATTAAGAATAGATTAATAATTAATAAGAATTAATTGCGTCTTCGTATGTTAAGTGTACAGCCAGATAAATCTTAAACAACGCAAACTACAACCAATTTAGCTTTTCAATTAAAATTTTTTGAAGAGCAACTGATAATCTAGCAGTAATAAGATTATTAGTTGGCACGATACTTTGTTGAAAAAGAAGGGTAAATGTAAAGAAGGGAAAAAGAAATTTTTATCGTAAAACATTTATAGAATTCAAAGATAATCTCCCTCAAAATAAATGTCACTAGAACGAAATAATTTTTGTCTATTTTTCAGTAATAATGTTGTGATTAATAAATTCAAGTCTAAGAAGCACGTATGATTGTAAATTTCATGTAAGTTTCACGAAACAATCACATCTGCGTATGTCTCTTAATTATATTCAAGAATAAAGTACAATTTCTAGTTATTCTGTGATTATTGTTAGATACATACACTGTAACTGAATATAAGAAGATATATTTAATATTACACTAAATACTTATATTATGTTAAAATTAAATTTAAACAAATAATATTATACTGAGTTATACTAAACATTATACTATTTATACACAAAATAATCGAAATATGCGATACACCGCCATGTCACCAGGCGGTGACATTACACCATGACAATGGCATGACCGTTACATCTTTTCACCGATCATCGAATTAACTGCGACGAAAAAGACAATCTAGATAGAACAGAAGCGTAGCGTACTCGGAAGCCAGTTGGTATCCTCGGTATTGTGTCCAGTGAGGTGTGAACCGTGGGTGAATGAACTTGCACCAGTTCAGCCGAGATAGCGCACTACGTGTCGGTCGTGGACCACCTATAGCGCCTGCAGCCTAAACGCCGAGGAAGTCGAGGTGAACTCATTCACCGAGTGAGCCAGCCCTGCTCGATTCCTGCTCGATGCCAATCTGCCCGAGGAATTCGCGCACGATTCTTTCGTTAGAATCCACGTGATTTCTTAGCCAAGATCGTGGCACTCCTGTTAGCTGGAAAAGTCGGATTCCATTATTTTGCACGGGAGGATAGAGCTTCTTCCTTGACCTGCTGTGAGATCAATCAACGATGACCCCTGACGCGTTGCGTTCCGCGAGATGAGCGGAGATTGACGGTACGAGTTGCTTTTTGATAATCAAGGGAAAGTTGCGGTTGAGTCATGGAAGCTCGTTGAATTCGTTGAACGAGAAATTAGTTGCTTCTTCTGTTTTATGTGAGATTCGCAAAAATGTTTGACCTGAAGACCAAAGGTTAAAAACACGACAAGTCATATTCCCATATGTCTTTTACATAATAGAAGAGCAATTTGAAAATTTAATATGTTGCTAATTGATTTTATATCAAAAATTTTTTCGTTTTCGTTTGTATTTTAATACATTCAAGAGGAGAGATTCTTAGTGACGATGTCGATATATTATCTAAATTATATTTCTTCTTTGGTATTTCTAACAATCTAACGTGCATTCTAGCCATTTTTTTTAAGGGAAATCAAGTAAACAAAATGTTTTCGGTTTTATCCATCACGGAAGGCAGGAATCGTAGAAAACCTCCTACATCAAACATGTTGATGTACTTCTCATAATTATATTACATACATTTTATATACATATTATATACATTTACCTGGTATTTAACACGTGCTATACATTAATACGGATTAAATTAATATATTCATAATTAGCAATCATTGCTCAAAATACGTTGGCATAAACGACGGCTCTGTTGTTCGAAGCAAGACAATTTTAAACGCAATCTACGTGTTTTCTTCGTCTTCAATGAGAAACGGCTACGCAGTCCGCAGGCTAAACAGGGAACGCGTATCACAGCTTCCGTCTATCGAGACGGTCTGAAGTCGTTGTAATTAATAGTTTATAGGATCAAAGAATTTATCATTCATACGTGGTGCAATGAGAGACGTGAGCGGAATAGCCGACGTCGCTCGATGCGTGATACCCCGGCGATGGGTCGCCGATAGAATATCCTCTCGGTGTGAAAGTAACTCGAGAAACGTTGTTCGATCGGCGTAATTACACCCACGATTATCTGCATCGAATGCGAAACAACGAGTTACCGTTGAATGATCGATAGTTTCGCTGGGACAAATCGAAGGGCTTCTTAAAGTGCAAGGTAGCGATTAAACATTGCACGAGCATTGTTTTACTAAAACCAATCTTTATGCTTTACGAGGAATGGAATTTTGTCAACTTTTACTTTTACTTTTATTTTTATGCAGTTACTCATGAAAATATTCGAACCGTTGTAGAAACTTTTTGGGAACATAGCATGTGTTTTATACGAGATATTTTTAAATACCATTAGGATTTTAGCGAGAATCAATTATCGTGATCATATCGGTATTTAAAACAAATTTGAAAATGTATGCAGGAGCTACGAAATATTTAATGCAACTATGTATTTTAATTACTTGTGTATCGATAAACCTCTATAATCAGTGGGATCATTTTTAAAACTTATTATATGTTAAAGATGACTATTCATGCTGTATACTAATTTTTTACTAAACATATGTTTGTATGAAATGTTTTGTAAGTTTTATTATTTCCAGATTGGTTTTAAATTTTACTAAAATAATCACAATAATCGCGTACATGTATTCTGTGTATTTTTGCATACAGATTTTTAAATGCGGAAAGATCCATTGGTTTGACAATGAGCAATACAACTATGGATAACATGTAGATTTCATTGTTTCCCTTCCTTTATTTATTTATTATTAAATGTATATTTTAGGTAGAGTGAGGTTTGATGAAATATTTTGGTGGATGATTTGTATGGTTCTAAAAAGGAGACTTTATTATAGGGTATTACTACTTGCTAGGTTTTACTACTTCTTAGGAAGAGTTACAATATAAATTAATTACTTTTGAATAAAATTAAGATTGTAATGTCAGAAATCCTCGCAAATATGAAAATATTAAATATTAAATAGGTACATATAAACCATTATTATTACAAACATGATTTAGTCTAAATGGCACGATTTTAAACTAACCAAACTAATCGGTATTGCAAATTGAAAAATTGTTTACTGCATAGTAAATTTATTATAGTATTCCACGATAACCCTGATAAAGTGTTAGAAAAAATCGACCTAGCTCTTTCTATTTGTAATTTTGCTATTAAATTACAATGTATCAAAAATGAACAAGTATCTACATACTTTTGAGGGGTAGTGTACGTGGTGTGAACAGTCTTGGGAGCGAAGAGTCAGCGTACTTTTATGCAAAAACTGTCTGTCCGTCCTTTCTCAACCACGGTGCTTTATTATCGTTCAACCACGCGTCTACGACCTCCCTTGACATTCCAACACGGACGTTTAAAGTACGTCGATGCGCTTCGAGCGGCGGATACTTAGCCGTCCAGGAGAAAAATGGGTCCGGTGTTATTAGCGAGGTGTTGGATAGCTGGTACCGCTATTTGAATAATGCATACGCTACGCCCTTCAGGCCGAAGCAGGTTTCATTCGATCCAATAAGTGGCGCGACGCGCGCCCTGCGCGTTTTCCTCTTCCTACACTTCTCCTTGACGTTTCGTCGATGGCATGCGTAATTGCCTGAAAATTTGTGCGAAAAGGATAATACAAATTGCACTAAACGAGAAACTATTATACGTCTACCGAGTTGAGTAAATTTGAAAGAATAAGTAGTAGGCGTAGACAATAGAAAGATGCGTATTTAATTTTGATGAAGAGTACGTTCTTGAAGATGCGCATTTGACCTCATTCAGGACTGAATCTCTTTTCTTTAAGAGAAAAATTATAGTTCGTTAACTACTAGCAATAGGAATAGATTTTTCAGATGGTTTTGTAGAGAAGACGTTATGTAATTTTCAGATGAATTTTAAATTCTAAGTTGGTAGAACTCCAACGTTAATATATATAACATAAATATAATATATGTGTCGGGGTGGCGTTGAGGATAGAGTTGTGGGTGTTTGATGAATCTTCATTGAAATTAGCCATCGTTGCGGTATAACAAAGATGCGGTTTATTAACACAAGTATGGATAACACAGATTCGACAATCAACCACGGCGATTAGGCGCTCGCGATACTAGTGACAATGGTCTCAGGTTCGATAATGAATCCGCGGTCAACGGGATGATAGATGAACGTTCTCTAAGTCTGAATGATTGCTGATCGTAAAGACGTTACTCTTTAGTCGATAAGATCGCGAGAGAGAATGACTTTCCCGTTCCGACGATGCCACGGAGGAAAACTATAACGGGGTGTGTCTAAGGACACGAGATCATCGGATTCGTCGAGGATAGCCTTCGTTCAGTAAGTAAGGGAAATTGTCGTTGCTGCTAATTGGTCAATCTCCATATCGGTGGTTAGAAAAAGATGCTAGTCGCCCTCGAGGGAAAGTTGCTAGTTAGTAAATTTCCTTATTGTTAGGTTTTTGCTTTAAGTCGATAAAAAATAAGGATAACGGGTCTTTCGAGACTCTATGCCTTATGTTACTAACGTTGATGACTTCGTGGCCGAGTTTTAAGAGTTCGAATTTGAGTTCATCTATGTCTGCAGAGTGGTGGATGTTGCGTAGAACCACTCGAAAAGCTCTTTCTTGTTTGAGCTAGTAAGTGTGAAAGTTGGTGTTCAAGGTCTTAAGTAGTTTGATGAGTTTTCTGTATGCATCAGGGTTTGTCGGCAGAATTTTTACTTTGTTGTTGTTGATTTTAAGGTTGTAGTCTTCTTTGGTGATATCTTTCTCTATTGACTTGATCATCGTTTGTATGTCAATAACATCATCAACAAATATTGGTGAGGGAGGGGAATTTCTTTGGGTGTGATGGTGGGTCTGCGATTTCCATGGAGTCGTTTGAGGATTTCAATACGGCGAACCTGTTGTGAGTGTTTACTTCGATTGTTGGCTGTTCGTTCTAGGTGTCGTTTGTGTTCGTTTTTGGTGTTTCTATTTTTCGCCTCTTAGAATTTTTGGCGTCATTGGTACGGGGGGATCTGTTGCACTTTTGCCACGGAGGAGGTAGCGCGGAGCAGTTATGAGTTTGCTCAGGAGAGCCTGGTTGTGATTCCTGGGCCATCATCGAGCTAGTTAATTCAAATTGAATAACTAATCGTGAGGCTATGAGGCTAGTATTCGGATAGAGGTTAGGAGCGTAGGATTTTTTTCTCTAAAGGATAGGAAATACTTGGCTGTGTTCACTTTCGACGGATGGGCGACACGTGGTGGTTTACGAACTTCAGAGAGCACTAGACACACGTCTGCACGCTTCGGAACTCAACAGCGAACTGTGAAAAGCGATGAAATGAAACGAAATATAATTGTTGAGTCGGCTCGATGTATAAGGCTTAATGTATTGGAGAATAAATATTCTATATTTAAGCAAGTATAAAATATTCATATAGTATATCACGAATAAATTATCGAATATGACAACGTACATAGACAACGCACGTTCTATTACTAAAGCGTACTACATTATGTTTCATATCTCGTGCGTGTCTCCATTGCCATTGGCCATATGTAGTACTGAATGAAGGCGCCATCCAGCCCAAATCATGTTGTCAGCGAGTGTTTTGTATTCCATCGAGCACACCGACCTCGGACAATGTCGTCATTATCATCGTTACCATTCGATCGGGTGCAAGTCCGAGTTATCGTCGCACCAATTGCCACCTTGCACGTAGATTTTCACTGAATGATCCATCGATTCAGAGCTGCTTCCAAATTCGTTACTCATTTTCCAAGGGAAAAGCAAAAATCATTTCCAATCACAGCCTCAAAGTAATCACCGATGTAAAGTTCCTGTGGCCTGGAACTATTACCTCGCACCTCTTCGTGAAAGAGTAGAGAGGAGATCTGGGGATAAAATGAAATAAATTCACGTAAATATGAAGTGAAGTTTATTTTGCAATAAATTGCGTTTAAAATTTTTTAATATGCACTTAAAAAATATAGTTGCCTTTTTTAAATTTTTCTTCAGAGAAGATAACTAATTCTTTTTAAGCTTTGCTCAAATAGCACCAGGACTTTGCATAATCCTGCGTGTGCATCTGAACTCCTTCCTTTCCAGGAGAAACTTCTTTAAATATCGAGTCCGAAAAAAGAACGAGATAGTTAGAAAAACAGTTTGTAATATGATTCTAACGAAATACTCTATCCAAATGTAGTGCATTTTAAGTATTTGATTTAATAGAACAAAATTCAGAGTTACCCCGACGACAAGACCGTCCCTCGTTATCACCGTGGATTATATTCTACCGTTTCACGCTCGACTCGTTTTATGCTTCAAGATCATTAGATTCGATTGCACGACAACGATAGAGGAAAAACGGGGAAGACCATAAAATAGAGGGTTAAAAGCGACGAATGAGACAAAAAAATAGGGGGACTGCGCAAAAAGCAGACAGTGGCGGGTCATAAGTGTGGGAAATGCACAAGTCGAACGTGAATGACAGTGAAAAGAGGAAAGTGGACAAGCTTGTGTTTTAGGATAATACTATGAACGTAATGTTTATTATACTTCGTAATATGTGTATTATACTGCATCGTAGAACTATTCGCGAAGGATAGTGACTCTTCCTTTTTCTTTCTAGATGTTGAGATGTAAATATATCCTTATATGGCGTAATTATATTTACTACTAATTAGATTATTTTTATTATAGGACGTTTTGTAATATGTAGGATATATTTCGAAAATAATATATATATCAGTTTGGTTTGATCACTATCGAACGATTATATTTCACTTTAAGTTAAAGTCCGCAATCGTATTATAGAATTTTTGGATTTCTAGAAAATATTTCATGATACATTTAACATATTTAATGGTAATTTCAAGTATTTTTATCTTCCACAATAAAAAGGAGCGCAGAATACTATTTTACAAAAAGTAGCTATAAAACTAAACTATAAAAACTAATGGATAGACTTACACCACTATGATTCTGAATCCTTTAGTCGGTGTTCGCCGTCGTTAAAGTGTTAAACAGAATAAAGTAACAGAAATAGAAAGGTTAAACAAGAAAATAGAGAGTTGTTATTGGAAAAAACAGTTTCCTCGGCGATGCATCGTCGTTACCGTCGTCCAGTTTACATGGACCATTGATTGCCTATCACTCCTGAAGAGGAGTCGCGCGTCCTCCACCTCCAGGTATCCAGTTTACTCGTAAAAAATTGACTTATGCTGATTGGCCGGCGAATCGGTTGATTATCGCCGTCGGTATTTCTCGCGTTATTGTACCTTACTCCTGGCTAGTCGCGAACAACCGACGTCATAGGACGCCAGCAACGGCAACAACAGCACAGCTGTTGCGTTGCTTGCCTTCGTCGAAGCTACTGTCGGGTAATTAGCGACGTATTAATATACCCGATATAAACGAGCGACGTACACGCTTGTATTTCAAGCAGACCACCCAACATGGTTACGTTCATATGCGTTAATTAACGATTTTCTACCAGGACGAATCAACGAAAGCATCCCCCCGTGGTTTTATTATTCGACTACAGGCATCGGCTGTTCTATCAGTTGCGAAAAAGGATTGTATTGATCGATGTTGTCGATTAATGTTGTGTCACCTTTGCCAATAGATGAACATCTGATAATTAATTCGTCCGTTATTCATTAGCTCATCGAACGGACTGCTTTTCATACGACCTTATTTTAATCGACACGCGGTCGTTTTCAATTCTCTTGCGCATAGCCAATCGTAGGAACTTAAGGGCAGAATTATTAGAATCCTCGACGTGAGAATTGTGTGTCGTTCTGTTTATTATTATTCTTGTATCGCAACGAGGCTTGTAAATTTTATTTTATTTCTTGTTTTCTTTAAAAATAGCAGTTATAATACTTTCGTGAAGCTGTTGATGGCAATCTGTGTGACAAAAATACCTATGGATATCGATATAGAGTTATCGAGACAGGATTATTTAGTCAGAGAACTGATTGTTTTAAATCACTGAACGAAAATTAAGCGTTATGACATGTTGCTGGACCGTGGACTTTTATGCATTTATAGGAACTTCAAAGGTACAGGATTGTTCAGAATACACATAACATAAAAAAATATGAAGTGTATCCTATAATACCTTACAGGTAAAACGATTTTCTACCCGGGTTCTACATTTTTAATAATATTCTCAAAAATACGAATACGCATAAAAATAATTAGTGCGTAATATATTTTAATCTGTTACGACTTCCAGGGAAAAATATATAATATTCAACGTGGCAGTCAACGTGTTAATCTGTGAAAATGCAGAACCGTGGAGAGGGAAGCGTGTCTATCTTGAAGCTCGAAGAATGATCCACGATCAGGCTAGTCGTGAAGATGCTTTCGAATCCCGTAGCGAGCGTCGTTTGTTACACGGTGGATGGGTATCAATTACGCGAATACCGGCGATTGATTGTGCATTGGCACCGTTCGAACGTGACGGAGATGCACAAAGCGCTGGAGGGACGATGTTATACCCGAGGGCATCGATCGACGATGATTCAGAAACGTTCCCATGCTATCTAAATTCTAAATAGAATCTCGGTAGAATCGATGCCGAGGCGTCGGCTGCCAATCGGATTCAGAGAGACGTTCGATGATGAAATCCAGCATTGGTTTATTAATCTCTGTTTAGACCAAGCGTTGGATCCATATGGTGAACTGTTACTTGTGATATCTTGTTTGTTGCAACTAATAAGATCATTTCTTCTTCGGTGCTTCGCTTTTTCCTACCTTTTTCTTTGCTTTAAAATATTTTCTACGAACGCGTGTTTAATATAACTATGTAATGAGTTAGTACAGAGAGAATTAAGGTCCAAAATATTGAAATTCGTCCGTAATATTATAAATACGAAGTATGTATTAGTTTCGATAGTTCCAAGCGCAGTAAAGGAAGCTGGAAATGTGAAAAAATCTTGATGTCGATGATAATTGCTGTCGAAGATTCTGAGAAATTTTTTTATACTCGTTAATAAAAATTTCTAAGTTCAATGTATGCATATAATAAAAGAAGAAGCAAGATAATAATGCGAGTAGTACAACGATTGACACAGAATGATGGAGAAAATATCAGCAATTTTGAAGATAGCGATAATTATGATACAATAAGTAATAATTTTAGGTACTTTGAATGAAATATATATGTATGAGCCAGCTAAACTTCATAAGATACAAATGATGATATGTACCTGTATTAGATGGCTGAATAATTCAATGCTTTCAGTACGGGAAATGAGAATACTTAAATAATTCGTCGATTATAGATGATTAGAATATAACAACTATAAACACTGATTACGATTTATTATACAAGTTTTTCGAGTTTCTCGTTGTCTCGAGACGGTCGAATGATACCCATTAAAGTAGGAATTTACATAGGATCTGCAGCTGATCGTTGACGGAACTGTGAGTTCTCGAGGGAAGAACTAAGTGTTGCGTGATTGTTTCACGAGAAGGAAAAACGTGAGAGAGCAATTCGTTGAATGCTAGTTAATTTAACGGTGATTAGAGTTATAGTGCCGGTAAATGAAGCATGTTGCGGTGTACCTTTACGGCTGGTTTATTGAAACAAAATGAACGAACAATTCTCCTGAAGATTCGTTACCCACAGAAAGAACCTGTTGAAAGGTCTTTGCGCATTTTTGTGAACACGGCTGAAGAAATGGAACCTACGCAGAGATTCGTTTCGAACATTTTAATACTTTTGCTGATTATGTGTATCCTGTGTATTTTTGCATCGTCAAATTTATCATAAATACATAAAAATCTATTATAATCTAGCTACAGCGATTATAAAAAATTATTTAATATTATTAAGTGCACAGATATGCACTTTGAATACAGATGTATTAAAAGTAAACTAGAGAAACTATACTTGATCGATATATTAAATAGGATATTGAACGTAAATATGAATAGCTACACATTTTATTTTAAGATTAATATATCGCATGTTACAAAATAAAATGCATCTGAATAATATTAGATTCTCGTGAAAGCAATAAATATTAATAAATGCCGCAAGTAAAATTTATTAGTACAATCCAGAACGAGAGTGAAGGAGTTAAAGCAAAAACCGAGGACGTTAAAGTTATCTACGATACCCATCACTCACCATAGGGAGATTCGTTTAACTGGTTTCCGATCGATTGTCGCTTAACCGATGATAACAACCATCGATCGTGTGCAGTGACAGGATGATTGAAAGGCTGGCATAAATTGGTCGCGTGACAACAATCGATTCTTACGACGCGTCGCGACGTGGAGGACGTTAAACGTTCAAACAACTATTGCGTAAGCGGCCGAGTAATTGAAAGTTAACTATGTTTACGAGTTTCCTTTTCTTCTTGCTTCTCGTAATAAGTATATAATACACCGTTTTCCTTCTCTCGTTATTCCATGATCAATCTGCTTAATGACTGTATTAACATGTTAAGGAAGCGTTAAGCAATCGTGTCTATCGCCGCTAATTATTTCGTCACGCGCTATCAAGCTTGTTCGACACAACAGAGAAAGTAGTTGCAAACTGCTCGAGATATTATGATTCGTTCGGTGTTCAATAGAAGATTAAGACGGTAATGGTACTCGATAAATCGACATCGTGTAACGTGTTACAAGGATGAATTGAACGGCGCAGTTGAACGTACTTCTGAATTTATCTCGAAGCACTTAGTAGGATCGTTAGTGATGCTGATCGGGGTAGGTACTGGTTCATAATATTTTATTAAAAAAAAAAAAAGAATGAATTCTAATATAATCTTAATTACGATAAAATTACACATTTAACTTTGTGCTGTATATCTCGAAGCATGAAAGATGTATAATCCTATATCTCAATTTTTGCGATATTATTATGTTTTTTTTCTGATTCATTTTTCATTCCCATCTGTTTTTAAATCATTCATAATGTACTGGCAATATCGTTTAGTTTTCTCTTCATTCGGAAAATATACCTATCTTTTTCTATTACTTAAAAGTACATAAAAAATGATGTTCATGTGTTCATAATACTATAAAGATGTGACAAAAAACGTGCGAAATTTATAAAGTAATTTGTCCATGTAACAGTAAGACAATTCGTGACTATTACAGGTTGGGCAAAGTACGTGTCTCAAATAAACTCGTAACTCTCACAGACTGACCACTTAAGTGTTTAACCATCTAACAAATAACACAAACAAACTTTTATAAAATCCAATACAAAATAATTCATAATAGAACAAACCTCTATCCATATCACAACCAAGCTGCCAGACCGCAATAACATAAATAGAAATTCCATTAAAAACAGCGATACTCTGTTTATCATTGCTCATAGCGGTATCGATCTAACGCAATCCGAAGTGTATAATTTCCACCGATTGAATTTCCTTTACGGCCACAGGCACGCGACACCGCGGAGAAAGGAGACAATGATTTTTTGAAATTGGAAACTACGTCCTCCGAAGGACGCGCGAAAAGCGAAGGGAAACAGCGCGACGATACCTTTCTCTGATATGCGCATTATGCCTCGTGATATTTTCGGTCCTCTGGTCGTACGAAGAATTGCCGATACATTTTTTCGATGTCGCTAGTGAGTACATATTGATGAGAGCGGAATCTTACGAGTATGCAACGTAAATCTTCCTGTAGCTTGGGTCCTGTATGAAGAGTGTCATTTAGGGAGATTCCGGTGGTGCTTGGTGCCGATCCATCGAAGACTACACGGAGTTTGGCGGTTTGACTTGATGCCTTGATGCGGTAAGTAGTATCCGTTATCGTCGGAGTGGTTGGTGTTGACCTTCGTCATGTGTCCCAATGCCAGGTATTCCTGTAATACCGTTCGATATTCCGTTTTGAAGCGTCTGTCGTGCTGGAATCGGCGGTTGAGAGAGGCGAGTCGTTTAATCGCCATCGTTTTGGAGGAACCGAGTGATTGAAGCTAGTCGTTGAATGGTATGGCGACAATGTATCGTCCTTCGCTGGTGCGTCGGATGTGGGCTTGGAAGTGTTCTTCGCATTGTCGATCTGCCTCTGAGATGTGTTTGATCGGGGGTCCTTCATCGATTTCCCAGAACCGCACGAGGTCTGCTTGCAGAGCCGTCGTGGATGCGTGAAATGTGTCTGTCGCGGTTTGAGAAGTTGGACTCCCCCCGATTATCCAACCGAATCGCGTTTTTAGCAGACGTAGTTACGGCTGCGTTAGGTTGAGTTAGGTTGATTTGTCCAACACACATCGAGACGAGTGTTGAACCTGAGCTTAGTAGGATATCGATCGGGGCTGGTAAATGAAATCGTGGATCGGCCAATTTGAGATTTCTGGGTATCTCAAGAGTCGAACGATTGATGGGTTCGTTTGGAATTAAGGTTGAAATGGTCGGGATAACCAGGAACGTTAATGCTCGTTCGTATGCGCCGTCAGTGGAAGTGATCGTGGCCGTGATGTATCACTTAGAAGTCATCGTCAAGGTGTCTAGAGCTCCAATTGGGACCGAACATTTGCTTTGCTTTATTTCAAGTGATTTCGCCAATTTTTCGGTAATGAAATTCATACTGGTGTCTCGTAAACTTAAGGGTTGATTGATGAAATAAAATAGCTGAGTCGTAACACAACTATTAATTTTGTTTTAATTAAACTTTATTATGAATTCAGCAATCACAATGTAATACACACTGAATTAACATAAATCACAATTCACTCCAATCACGTTATGTAAGACTTAGTTACACTGATACATTAAGTACGCGACTGTTATAAGGGTAGAGACCCGTAAGGATATGTTGACTATTCTAAGGATACAGAATAAGTAAGTCTTACTGACGATACTGTGTCTGAGGAAGGCTAGGGGTGGGTGTGTCTAAGGACACGGGACTATCGGATTTGTCGATGACAATTTTGGTTAAGGAAGTGATAGATACCGTCTCCGATTGGATAATAAGACGGTTGGTGGACCAGGAAGGATTTTAGCCGCCCTCGTGAGAAAGTTGCTAACGGAACATACCAGATGTGAGGAAAACCAACTTCCCATGTTAACACGTGGTAAACAATAAACGTAAAAGGAGATCTAAGATAAGAGATACTCGCTTGGTCCGAAGGACCTTAACTATGAAAATTCCAAGACCCCTGGTGGGTACTTAAGACTATTGAGGGTACGCGCCAAGGATGTGCAGACATCTGGGTGCCATCCTGTCCGCGGTGTGTAGCCTGGTCTCTGATGTGAATTGACGTTACACTGGATCCGGTGTCGAGCAATGCTCGACAACTTATTGGTTGACGTTTATCATTCAAAATGTTGATTTGCGCAGTGATGACTATATCATTGGGTAATGATTTGGATGTTACTGGTCTAGTATGTTCGGTCGTCAGCGGATTCGTTGATTGTTGGCGTCATTGGTCATGTGTTCGTCTGTCGCTGGAAGACGGGCTTGGAGATGAGGCTGTTGTCTCCGATCTGTGGTTTGTTGTGTGTCTTCTGTGGCAAGTTGGTGATGAATAGGGTGGCAAGGAAGGTGTTGTGGATCGATTGTTTGATGGAGAGGATTTTGGACTGGGTGGCTGCAACGAGACTCTGAGTGGTGTTTTGCCCTGTGCAACATCGTATGATGTCGCTCTCCGCACGCCCGACATGACCCGGAGTGGCATTTTCGCGCTGTATGTCCCTTCCGGAGGCAGTTGATGCATACGGATACTAGTTTGACCTCTCGAAGGATTTGGTTTCGAAGATGTCACACATCCAGATGGGATGTGATAAATGCGTATCCTCGTGGCGCGTATTGTTGTTGACGGGAACGTTGCTAGAACGTCCCCTTCGTCTGCTTTGATGTGAAATTGATGTAGTTCGTCCGTGCTCTAAGAAAGTCTATCAGATGTGTATAAGGGGGCATTTCTTTGTCGGGTAAGGTGCAGTACCAGTCGCGAATGGTGGACGACGGTAACTTTGATATGATCAGCTCGATAAGGACGATATTTGATGTGATAGGTTGGCCTAATTTTTCTAGCGCCCGGAGATTCACCTTGACCGTTTCGAGAAAATCATCTACGGCTTCGGGTGTTTCCTTGGTTATTTTCGGATACTTGGAGATCAAGTGCCAGTGGCGCATACAGACTAGACCGTGGCAGCCAAATGTTTCCTTAAGAATGTCAATAGGGATTGTATAATTGAAATGTGTGGTTTTTAACGACCGGATGCTTCGCGCGGCCTTTCCAGTCAAGCATGATCGGAGGTAATGGAATTTTTGTACCGGTGTCAGTCGTTCGTTTTGATCTATTATGGATGAGAAGAAGTCGTAAAAGTAATGCCAATCCTCGATGGTGCCGTTAAAAGTAGGCAAATGAATTCTCGGTATTGCAATCGATGTCGGCTTGAAAACAGTGGCTGATTCGCCGTTTATGAGATCTTTTATCCGTACTACTATATCGTGATACTGGTTCGTTATATCGAAGAGGCGCGCGTATTCCTCCTCGTCTAAATCTACTAGCTCGCTGTGGATAGCGTCGAACTGATCCCAAGCGTCGTTCAGCTGGTTCTCGTATAATAATAAGGCGGGCTTATCCTGATGACCGGACTGTTCGTATTCGTCGAGTAGTTTCGAGACGACAGTGAATTGGTCCATCAGATTACTTCGCTCTCGACACAAGGAATTTAGTTCTGTTGCGTTTGCCATTGTTGCATTGGACCGTTGTATCTCTTTCTTTAAATCCAGAGGATCGTTAAAGTTTGTCCGATTCAAGCCGTTTGGTGGCGTTAAGTCAGATTGTTGAGACAATGCGAACATAGTTGTCGTGAGGTCGCGTGTAGGTGACGAGCTGCGAGTGTCATGCGACGGGATCGGCGATAGATTTGATACGATGTTCTCCGTCGGCGGAGTTTGAATATCGTTGCTGTTTTTATGTAAATTATTGTTACTTCCCTGGATACTGCTAGACGTGTTACTGCTGCATTTGGGAGTTGAAGGAGTTGATGGTCGCTTGCCTTCCATGAGCTTCCTTATTCGACCGTTTAGGGACATGTAATTTGCAACCGCTTTGCATTGCTGAGTAATCCCTATCGCCGAGACCCTTCAATTCTTCTTGGACGAGTCGGAACCGTTTCCACTCTTCCTCAAGTTGGGCTTGACATATTTCCAAATAATAATCGTCATTCTTGTTAGTCTGTTGGTAATCGTCGATGCATTCCTGTATAGCCTGGATGTTGTTGAGATATCTATTGCGTTTTCGTCGCATGATGTTAATTTTTGCCGCGGTCGACATGATTTGTGATGAAGGTATTTGGTTAACGAAGATAAGACTTGTGATATGCGATAGGTGATTCCTGATGCGGAATTATTCCGGCTGCTCACCACTGTGCAGCGGGGTATTGTGAGCGAAGAAGGTGTTCTCCCCGAAAATCACTGGTGTTGTCGTGAAACTGAAGTTGTTCCGGCTGCAAGTTGTCGCTTGTCACTGTGCAGCGGAATGTTGTTTGCGTGTACTTCGCAAGGTCTCCCGAAGGTAACACGTTTTGTAGTGAGATTGGAGTTGTTGTTGCTATGCTGATGATTGTCCAGCTACGGCGGGACGCTGCTTGGTTGCGTTCCTTGATCAACGGGTTATACCTCTTTGAATGTGACGCTCCTGACGTCACTGACTTCGCTGTAGTGATAACACTTCCGCTGTTGGTTTTGTATTCACGTAGCACTGTGTAGTCACTGGTGAGTGCACTTTTCAGTTGACACGATCACGTCGTAGATCCAGTGAAGATATGTTGACTGATCTGTAGGCGGAGATCGAGAATGAAGTCCTGTGACGACGCTGTCGCAGGGGAAAACTCTTACTAAATGGTGATCGCCCCACCACTGGTCACTTGCGGATGGAACCCCGGGAAACATGGGAAAATCTACGTTTCCCCAATTTTTACCTGATGGAGCAATGACCTTAAGGAACCTTTTGAATCGAAAATGTTTTATGCCACTTAACGGCCTTAAGGGTAAATAGAGAAGAAATCATGTTATTACTTAGGATTATTGCGACCCGCTTAATTCTATTTGCACAGCTGATGGATGCCTCGACCGTAAAGAGTCACCGGACAGTATGTTTTGCAAAAAAAATTATAATTTGGCTCATTTGATGCGTCTATCATTTGCCCTAAATGCTTACGATCACCAGTGATTCACCTATAACTTTATTACCGTAAACTGCTGTAATTCGGTGGTGAATTCCTTTTGGAAGAGTATTTTCAGCGTTGGAAAAGCGTAAAAGCGTCATCGGCAGGATTTTCAATCCGCACCGCCATTTTAAACGTATGATACAACGATAATGTTAAATATTTAAGCACAAAATTTGATATGACTTATATCAATATACAGGGTTTTTGGCAACTGGTGGCACAAGCGGAAAGGGGGTGATTCTACACGAAAAAAGAAGTCGAAAATATAGTATGGTTTTTACAGAATTTTACAAATAACCGTGGTGATTAGACACTCGAGATGTTAATAACAATGATCTTGGGTTCAATAACAAATCCACGCCCAACGGGATAACTCTTTGTTAAACGTAGAATATATTTTGAAATACAAAAAATGTTTGCTGGGACGCTCGGTATATACTGCTCGTAAAGAATATATCAAACTCTCCAAGGAGATCGCACGAATAAAAGACTGATGAAAACTTTCCTCTCCTTACGATCGCGTTCGTTTGTTGTATATTGGTCGGGGGATACCGACAAAATTCCAATCGCCGTTGCTAGGCAGTCCTGCGTAGCGGCGACATTGCTTCTGCTCAGAGTTTGATTATACAACGTGTGTCCCTTAATATTGGCACTTCTGAGGCAAAACCACACGTGGCTTGATTACGCTACAACTATATTTTTTTTAAGGAGAACTATACAACTACTCCATACCTCTGTTAGGTAAAAACGTCCATCCCGTGACCGTGGCTACGTTCAGCAACCAGTTGTATCACCTCGAACCCAAGCCCACTGTCACAAATCTCGGGCAAATATAATCGTATTGAATCATAAACAATTACTTCTGAGTTTTATTATTTAAGTACAGCTATAATAAATAGTCTAGACTAAAGTATTGGAGATCTTCCCAAAAATTCCAAAAGAAAGACCCCGATGTCCTTTTATCTCCATCTAAATGAAGCTAGGTGACCTTCTATAAGTACATTCCATCGTTTTAAATAGCTTCTATACATAAACAGGTAATATTTTCTGGACGAGTCTCTTATTTGGCAAGGACAGTGAAAAACTATAAGATATACTCCAGAATACGTATGTCAGTAACGTTTTTTTTGTTTTTATTTATTTATTTAAATTTTACAATTTGTCCAGTAGGACATTTGGTAGAATATTAAAGCTTAGTGGTATAATAATATAACACGTGGATGGCTACCCCCAGTGAGATACCATCTTCGAATTTGATTGATTTCTTTAGCGAGGTGAGTGTTTGTTTGTTAGGTTATGTCCTTTGTGAGGTCTGTTGGGTGATGTCGGTAACGTGGTGAAAAATATCCAATACAAAAGTTACCAATACGTGCATGTACACAAATAAATTATTTAGCAACTTTAAACTTTCTTTTTACCTGCTACTATATACAGTGGCTATTATATATCTGTATATCGAAGCAAATTATATTTTTATACGTAGCATAGTTTAAATCTTCAGCTTAGCTTTATCGCGCGATCGAACAATTGATAGTCGATACAAAGTCCTGTGTTCTCGTCGAAGGCGATGAACACGTTGATCTTTTTCCGGAACGATTGGGTCGTCGACCGGTGTATATTGCTGGCCATAAGCTATTCAGCTTCGTTAAGCGTCATTCAAGGGAAGATGGAGCATTGGATGGAACGTAAGGTATGCGAAGTTTCCGTGGCGCCCAAGGACGCTGCAATCTGGAGTATACCTCAGTCTGTCATGTTTACGAGATCTCCATTCCATGGAGTGAAAATTACGTTTGAATCTTCTACCGTGCTTCTCCACTGAAATCGAATGTAAAGGCGTATTGAGCTAGTATACGAGTTTGTAATGAAAATCTATGAACTAGTCGAACGAAAATAAATGCAGCAGTACGATTTCTTGCGACCAGTTGAAGTTCTTAATTCACTTTATCCCGAAGTTCTTAATTCGCTTTATCCCAAAGTTCTTAATTATCGCTGAATTATTTTTCCTTCATATCGTAACTTTCACCAATCTTTATTTTTTATACATTTCGTTCTTTCCCCTTTTCATCTGATTTTTGCTTCTTCTTCTTTTATTTCGATATAATATTGGATTTACATTATGTAATTACTTTAATAACTTTTTAGTACCTATAGCGTAACGCAGGTATTGGAATCTCGTGGTTGTAAATTGTACTATTTACTACATACTTTATATAGCTTAATATCGGTAATCGGCGAACATAACGATATGTTTTTTGCCGTTTCGCTGCCGGAATACGAATGGCAACGAGCATGATTAAGGCATTGGACACGATGCCGGAATATCATCTATGATATTTAGTATAATATCATATCTGCTTACAAGATGGTTATTAAAGGTTAACAAGTAACGACGTCGCGAGATTTTCGAGCCGTTAAACGAGACGCTTACCACTCGAATGTGAAAAATCGTAACATGTTGAAATTACTTAGTTAGTCATATTTATTCGTGTTAAAATAGAAAACAAGCTATTTAAGTACGTTCCGAACAAGGACGACGTACATATTAAATTACAGCATACGTAATTTAATCTGATGTTCAGTTTTATAATCTAGAGTTGCAGCGAAGCTTTTATGAAGTTCGATATTTGCAGCTCCAGCATTAAATTTAATTTTGGAATTTCAATGATATTGACAATTAAATCATAACATTACCAATGATCTTTCAAACATGTTCCATATTTGAGCGTAAATACTTGTATCGTCAATGGAAATGTATATTAGTCTAATCGTTATACATACGTTCGAGCAAAAATCTGATCGATCTAAGCAATAGGGTATGAAGAATGTTTGTCACGTGTTCACTTTAGAATCGATTAAATAATGCGACGAGAGGAATATTCTTTAATTTCGAGTAAAAGGTCATATTTAAGAACGATTCGATTCGAACGTTTAACGTGCAACAATTTATCTTCGAAAACTTTATCTTTGAATGGGAGGAAATAATAAAGGTGGAATGGCAATATTAGTAGAGGGAAAGATCGTTTCTCAACGATGATAGTGATAGTGCAGCAACGTTTGTTGCTCGGGGCATTTTTCTTGTCGCCCCTTTGAATCGAACGTTACATCTTTTTTACGAGGGATGTTGGCGCAGAAAGCTTTGAGAGAAAGGTATGTTAGCGTCGAACCAGCTATTTTATTTGATTCGTCTTATAATTACGATACGATGTCGGCGATAAGAGTGCCTTTACGGCTGCTCTTCTCGTCTAAACGATAGCCGATGAAAAAAGGACGGAGAATCATATAATGGCGAGGAAAATGGAGAATATGAATAGCTGGTAATTTGCCATTTTTATACCAAACTTTTATTATTAACTTCTTATTCAAGATTAAATGTATTAAACGAGATATTATTTTTATATGATAATTCCGTAATTAAAAGATCCATTTCGCTAATCTTTTATTCGAAGAAGAATCTCATGCAGTTGAAAAGATTGTTAATGCGAACTGGTGCGCGTGCATATCTGCTAACAAGACGAACTTGAGATAATACCTTAATTATTAAGATGAGGTTAATAGTCCAATTTCCTGGAAAGTTAGGCGAGCCCTTGATACAGCACTGTACAGATAATGTCGTTGTATGCGTATAAAGTATAAGGCGAACTACGCACGTGGGCGGGACAGGTTATGCATGTGTTCATTACCGACGATGCGTTGCCATCATTAATATCGAGAACGATGCCTTATACAGCGACTTCATACTCACGATAGGTATCCTGTTCTTACGTTGAGTACACATCTTAAACGCAAATTTGATTCGCATTCGGTTCAATTAAGCCTCCGGATGTGGCGAGTCAGGTCACTATCCCCGTTTCCACCGTTTTGAAAGCTTATTCCATTTCTAGCGTGGTACGGATAACCATTTAGCTTTTCATATTGTTATTTTTATCATATTCCTTTCTTAGTGTAATTCTATGCCCATTATACGCGATGCCCATTTATTGGTGTGGATTATTTTGTAGACCCGTATCTCGTTGATCTTGCAATATATGTGTATTTCATTTGGTAGCCTAGATTTTGTGGTGGTTGATATTCTGAAGTTTCTTCGGATAACGCGCAGAGTTTCTCAAATCTTTTTTTAGACTTTTCACTTTCAGATAGATTAAGACAATTATAAAGCATTATTACGTTTGCCAGAGAAAGCTTCTCAATCCGAAGTAGAATTCTAAATTCATAAATTAAAAGTAGGTAAACTTCTGCAAGCAATAACGATCTCACCAACGTGCAATGCTAAATATGTTTAGTTTCTCCTTACTTTTAAGCACAGGTATTAGGTTGTCTGTACTTTATACAAGCATGAAACCTAATCTGTCGAACGTTGTAATCTTTATCTTGATAGAACAAAATGGATCATACGTAATTCGATAAAACAATATAAACGGAATATAACGGAAAATGTCGTGTATTCATTATTTCCTTATAAAACGAAAGAAACTTTTCGGACAACCTAAACTTCTTTTTATTTCTAACGATGTAAACTGTAGTGTAACTCGTGTATGCAGTAGAATTCAGTTTATTTACGTTTCATTTATAGGAATAAAATTTTGAAATTTTGAAATTTCCATTGACTTCAGTTATATGAATTGTTTGTCCTTCGATGAGTTCAGACAAATGAACTTTTACTGCCTATATTCGAATATATTCATACTCAAACGCATCTCATGTATTCATATATACTTTTTGGATATACGTATTCTATAATACATACAGTGTCTCATAAAAGTATTCGAACGCTGTGACACTGTTGATAGTTTTTCATCTTCCTTTGCACCAAATGTAAACATCATTGCTAAATGAAAATATTGGTACGTTCACTCGATGTTAGGATATCGTCAGCAACAGTAACGTAAAAGTGTGCACAATAGTATTTAAAATGAATACCAAAAGGTCTGAAACAAAAAAGTGTAAAAGAGAAATAATATTCCGATTACATGAGAACGGCAAATCGCTTGCAAATAAAGCTCGATCAGGTCGATCAAAGAAATTGACTGGAAGAGCAGAGAAAGTTATCATTCCCGAATTAAAAAAAATCCTACTACATCCGCTTCTCAACTCGCAAGTATGGTAGCTGACATGTTTCATAAAGAAGTTCATTTAGAATTATGTCGACGAATCTTACGAAACAATGATTTTCATGGCAGATGTAAATCATAAAAAAAGATTGACTTTTGCAAACACCTACATTAACAAAGATAATTCGTTTTGGGACAAAGTCATCTTTTCGGACGAATCAAAGTTTAACATTTTTGGCTGAGATGGTCAAAATGATGTGAGGAGAGAACCAAATACGGAATTCAAGTTTGCATATGTAGGCATTCTGTATATCCAAGATCCTAACTGCGTCGAAAAATAATTTTAGTCAACCAACCGTAAAACCCACACCACGTCAATCCTCATTTCTTTTGTCACAATACCCAGTAAACCGTGCAAGCCACCCAACTAAAAATCGCAATCTCATCCCTATCTAAACTGCAAACTTCAAATTCCACCTTGCACGTTCCCCTCTCATTGAAGCGATGCGGCGGTTGTTTTTCTACGGACTCGTAGGTCACGACGCTCGCAGACGTTGCACGCGTCCGTAATTCTGCCTGTGCGAAGAGGAGGCTCGGTGCAGCGGTAGGACAGGTCCGGCGAGTGCTCCAGGGGGAAAGTATCGTTGCATTTTGATCGCGGAAGATCGTTACTCCCGATCGAGGCTCGCCACCACAGACTCGTGCACATACTTGAGCACATGTTCACGAGCATGTATGTACATGTGTACAGAGGCGTTCGTACACGTGTGCTTACCTACGTACAGTACGTCGGCTCAAAGTTAATCTGGATTAACCGGTCTTGAATTTTCTGTGCGGAGAGAGGGCGGTACGCGATGTAGAACGACGAAGCAGCAACGGCAACAGCATCGTCCACGGGGAAGCTGGCTCTGAGCATGAGGATTGGGCGAGGTTGACTGCAGCAGAGGGGGCGGGTGAGTGGACAAAAATCGAGATCAAAGAATTATGCCCTCTGGAGAGGCGCACCGGTTGCACCGCCTCGTGCGCGCAACACTCGTGCTGGCGAGCCGGCATCACGGTAGATGCGGAGGCGCATTATACGTGCTATCCCTGTGAACGGATTGTGTATGGGGATTCTTGTTTAGCTTGGCGGAAGAAGGGGTCCCGCGGATACATAACGATTGTATTTGTTTCGTCTTATTCAGTGAAGCATGAATGGTCTCGAGATTCAACCTTGGACGTTAGACATTTCCTTGCGTCATAGGTGTTGTTAATGATCCTGTTCCTTCGCGTTCCGATCCTCGGCGAACAGTATCTATTCAGATGGTGGCTCGTTGATTTCTCCGACGGCAATACTGATATCGATAAGATTACGGAAGCGATCCAACTTACGCTTCTTGCGTTTCATTCACTTTTGCGCGATGTCCGAATCCTGTTCGAGAGTCGTTATTACGTATTGATTTAATTAGGATGAATATATTAAGAGGACGATTGTGAACGTATTACGATAACATTATGCGAATAGTATCGTAATTGTTTACGAATTGACGTTTGCGTAATTCTAATTCGTTGCAAGTTTATTTGAACATACGGAGAAGAGGCGAACAAAATCATTTGTATAGATACAATAGCTGATGAAATGTCTTAATTTTACAGAATACAATTACGATTACCAAAAATATTCAATCGACATGATATACAATAAGAGACAAAGGTATTTGTCCAGTTTGAATGTAGAAGTAAAAAGAGCAATATTTCCTATATTATCAAATATATTCAAATATATTCAGACAGTAATAAATGTAAATGTATTTATTTGTTGTTACTTCCTGAATAATAACTCAATAGGAGATTACAATAGGAATTCCAATTATTACAATGAAATGCACAATATGAAATAAAAATACACGAGATACACAGCAGATAAATAGTATTATTCGTAAATACGTTGTACCAATTAAATTCCAGTATGGTGACAGTATGAATTGCAATGGTGCGTTTAAGAAATCTCTAAGCGACCGGCGTATAGAAGCCGCGATGAAATTGATGTATCGTTCCCGTTCGGGTATCGCTGCGCGCCGGTTGAAATATCGCGTAGCCTGTTGATAATTTGCAGAACGCGTAGCCAGGAAGAGAAAAGTGGCAGTTGTTTTTCGGAAGTCTTTCGAACGACGCGAATGGCAAGAGTTCTCGCGGGCACACGGATGCCCGTTGGTAACGAACCAGTTGCGCTGTCAGGTTAATTTAATTGGTTCGATTAGAATGCATTCGCGTGCGCGAACATTGCTTTACGCAGCTAGCTGCCGCGCCGCGGTTATGCATGTTAACAACACAATTAACTACACGTTGGGTCAGTCTTTGAACGGTTGGATATCTGAACAGTAGACGCATGTGTTTCAATTAGGCAGGTAGAATTGAACATTACTGTGCGGCGTTTTACTGCGTAATCGCAGTAATTTGGTGAATGGGTTATAAATTACAATCAAGGCATAGGCTGCTTTGTATAGAGCACGAATTTTCTTCGATGTCAGCACTAAATTTATTTCCACAATGGTTCTACTTTGCTTACAATTAGCGCGGCTTTCGCGGAGTTAACACAGACTAATTATACTAAACTGGATGTTTTTAAAGAATTTCTGAGTACAGTTTCACAGAATCTTACGTTATAATCGAGAATTAATAAAAATTTCTCGAATATGTTATCACAAAAATCATGTTATTTAAAATAAGGTAACGGAGCAATTGACAAATCACATAAAAATTTTGAATAAAAGTTAATTTTAATAACATATATACAGGGTTGTTGGTACAAGCGGAAAGGGGGCGATTCTACGCGAAAAAAGAAGTCGAAAATATAGAATAAAAATTTTTCGTTTGAGGCTTTGTTTTCGAGAAAATCGACTTTGAATTTTCGCTCGGTACGTGTGCACTTTATCACGTCTCGTTATAACGGATCTCACTGTAGATCGTTGTCTCGATGGAAAAATTAAAAAAAAATAAAAGAATCCCCCCCCCCTTTCCGCTTGTACCACCAGTTACCAACCACCCTTAACATACGTAATAAAAAATCACTAATTTGATTATAGTAATACGTACATAAAACTTGAAAAATAGGACACTTCTGGCTTGCTGTTGCGAGATGTAAGTAATAAATACGTGGAATGTTATCGTCGTTGAATGGGAGGTTCCGGGTACAATACGCGTCAAGAGGAACGTCGCGATTCTTATTAATTATTCATGACGATGAACGTTTAAAATGAAATTATAAACAGCTATTCATGCGTCACTTTGCCAAATCGGTAGGTAGATTTAATCTTTCAGACGAGTTCAGCATTCGCGAACGGAAATGCTATTTGTGGCTTCCAGACGCAGGAAATGAAGTAGTTAATAATGAAACAGACTGTACATGATAAAGATATTATCTTTTCACATTAACGACACTTTTATTTGTTCATAAATACACCCGTTAAATTAAATATTAATAATAACAGTATTAGTAATGATATGTATTAATATATTCTCTCTCTGTTTCTTGTTTGTTATTGAAAAGAAATTCTTGTTAGCAGCATAGGCACTCTGTATATGCGTATACGAAAACAACGTTGATAAATTGTTAAGAGATTTTCGTGGAAGTAAATTTCTTAGAGCACACTCAACCATGTGTGTATCCTTGATGGAACACAATAGGGTTAAAGAACCCTCGATGCAGCGTCAATTGATTAGCAATGGAGAACTACACAGTAGCGTGGGTTGTCAGATAGTCCTTTTTGAATTTGCAATCCTAAGATAGACTGCGTATGGTTATGCTCGCTTGTCTGCTACGCGTATACTGTGAGAATAGACGATAATAAAGTGTTGCTTGTCATCTGCAGGTACCATGATACGACGATGTTTGAAATCTATTGCGTTTTCCGTGAAAAGATTTATCCCATAGCTCGTAAAATTATTCTCTCAGTGTTAAAAAGAAGTATTATCATTACGAAAAGGAAATCACAATATAGAGATAAATCAGAAGATAAACTTCAAAACTAATTTATGACGTGAATTTAAGAAACGATGGAAACGAAAAGGATTTATGCAGATAGGATTTATAGCGAGTGATGTATTTAGTCTTAAAGCTTATATTCACTAAAATGATGACAGATCCAAAACAAATCTACGAAATAAAATGACTAGTCTATAAGGTAAAGTATTATTATATTATCTAAGGAACGGAAATTTTAATTAGTTTTGCCATAGGGTGGCTTGGCGTTGGTAGTGAAACAATACGTTCCATATCTGAAATGAAACACGATGTTATGATCACGTTGCAAACTTTAATATACTGACATAGGGAATTTTATTTACATGTTCTTTGGTGTCGAATCTCCAAAATAGATTTCCTCGGTATCGCCAATTTCGTTAAGACAATTATGCGCCGGAAACGCTTTCGGATTCATTAGAGACTCTGCATATATTCGGGTAGACCTTTGATGGCTGCAGAATTCTTTCGAGAAAAATATTTTTCCATGAAAACCATCAATTAAAAATTAACATAGACTGCAGGAATTTTAATTGGAAATTAGAATAAAATATTTCAAGAAAAATTGGCAAATCTCACTCAATGACAAAAAATGGTTTGATTTTTAAATAAATAATTAATAAATAATAATACGATCACCTAATATTACTCAGTTAATAATTAACCCTTTTAAAATAAAAGAGGAAGCATTGTAAAAAAAGTTACGAAGGGATATAATCCGACTCTGACGTCGTCGAAATAATTTGCTTTATAGACTGGAATTTAACTTCATCTTCTAGTCGATCAACTCTAATTTCCGATACAAATAATATCACAGTATAGACATATAAGGAAAAAAAGGAGAATCTAACATTAAAAGGATATTTCACTAGTGCTTTGAATTTTTTCCTGGCCATCGACCATTTACGATAGATGACAACGATTACGGTAAGCAAACAACGTAAGTGGATCCTTTATAAATTACAATGATAACCGGTTATCAGATTGTATAAATGCTGTATTTGATCGCTATTAAAATTTTCTATATTCTATGAGAATGAACCACCGGGATGTCTTAACGACAAAATATTATGATTTACCTCCACCGAAGATTATAGGACAACCCGGTTGAACACTGATGCCCCCGTTTGCGTAAAAGTCAACAGTTCCCGTGTTAGTAGCTGTCCCATAAAATCCACCATCAGTGTGAAGGATAACAACGGCTTCGGCGTCGGTTGATCTGATGTGACACGTAGAAGGATAAAACAACGGAAGCGCTGGATCTAAGCCTGTATTAGGAGATTAGTAGTCTTCTGGTTTTCACGTAATACACAATCTACTGTTTATAATGACGTATTAATATGTCGGGCACCACGCTGTTGGATCATTGCTCTAAATAATTATTCCTCTAAAATGTTTATGAAAATATTCGTATACTTGTAAACGCTTGTCCTTATGAGGGTGTAGACATCTTTATTCGTGTTATAAGAAATATTTTATTATCGTACTGATTTTGGTAAATTTTGCAAGTTGATAAATTTCTGATAAATTTTTATCCAGAATTTACTATTCAACTATTATAACCAATGTACATTCGTTAATTAATTTAACATCAGATGACAATACCCCTATTTTTACTAAATGTATATCTCTTATTTCTCTAAAAAAATCTTCTACCGGGAGACATATACAACTGGCTTTCGTATAAAAATAAATGTCACGGTTATACACGAAATTACCTTACCTTTTATAAAACTTATAACTCACCCGTTATTCGACTAAGATTGACATTCACGTATCTGCCGATATTCCCAGCTATGTGAGCGCCCAAAGAATGGCCAACCACGTGCAACGTGTTTAAATCGATCAGATCGGCGAGTTTATTTAGGGATTCAGCAACCGCCTTCGCTATTGTGACAATTTGACTGGACACGTGAACGTAATTAATATGAAATGCTATATCTCCCCAATCCAGTGCAATGATGTTCACGTCTCCCTTGTCCAGATAGGCTGCAAACGCGAAATCGTAAACTCGATCGTCTTATTTTCCTGTTACTTATTGCCTTTTTGCATCTCGTGATAGTAATACCTTTAATTATTATCCGAACGTTCTCTGCTTCCGTATTCTCCATGAATCCATGTATATAGAGGATACTGTCTCGGTCGGGCAATATGTCGTCTGCAATGCTTCCTGGATTCGTAATCATGCTCTCGGTGGATGTGAAGTGAGAGCTGTTACTATAGTCGTGCAAAATAGTTTTGTAATAAGACGTTTATTAATTTTAAGTGAACATTTTATGAAGTTTAATGTTCGATGGAGTTGCGTATAGTAATAAGTGAATACTCTGGTATAGAAAAGTTTTCGATCAGTTTTCATCAATTTTCAGCATTTCAGTTTCATCAATATTTTTCATTATATGTAGGTATTTCAAAAGCAATATTTTAAAGAATTTTAAATTAATATCAAATAGCAATGTTCACTTGTTCTACTGCTTTTTTAGTTGTCGATTATACTTAATATCAGTTGAAATTCTGTCAGATATCACCTTTAAACTATAAAACATGAAATGAAAAATTTGTTTCACCAGAAACTTCAACATACAATTACTAGATATAAGTACAGTACAAAACGAAATGACGAATTTAATTATATTTCGAACTGTTAATGATATTTCTTCCGCAAGAATTTAAAAAGTATTTAACGATACGAATTGTCATATCCGTATAATGACACAAGGTCATTGAAAAGAATGTCACCATATTTCACAAACCCTTTGTAAATCTTCAGGCGCATTTTTGTACTGACATGCAACGTATCTTCCTCATCACCTAAATCACAAAAAATGTGGTTACTCAACGAGACGTAAATCGTCCAACCTCTCCTTGTTTGATCAATAATTCTTTTACCAGTAACAAGAAAGGTCACGAGAAAAGAAAAATAAATTCATACGTACATATTACCGCGTCAATAACGTCTTTATGAATCAAATAAAACATTAAATACAGATAAGCGTATGTTTTGTATTTCAACATCGTCACTTTTATTCCGAGATTTTAATGAAAAGTACACTACGCGTTCAATAAACCCGAAGGGAATGTGTCCATGTTTTATGACATCCTCGATCGTTATGAAACAGATTGGAAAATCTTTGCTATATATATAAAGTGCCCTCTCCGTGAGACTGCAACCTCCCACTGACGTAACAAGGAAGGAATAAAAGCGAAACTACTTCAATATGAGGCATATAAGTCATTGATATGCAGATTACAAAATGCATTGGAAGTACAGTTTTTTTTTCTAAGAGTACACGTATATTTTTTGCGGTAATAGAAGTCATCGTTAGATCTCGAGATGGACATGATTTTAACAAGCTTGAACACACGCATTGTTTGGATTTTTTATGTAATAAGCAAATGGAGAAATTACATTATTATACAGAGTTTACTGCGCAATTGAGAAACTTCCTTCAAAAAAATTGCAAAAAAGAGAACAGAATTGTTCTCAGATTTTTGCATCATTGAATACGACCTAATTTCGAAATATAGTATTTTTAAACATCTGTAACCGCTTTGAAGACACGAGAGCTTGTCCCAGTTATGTACAGGACTCTGTATATTATACATTGGAATTACATTATTATAATAGAGTATAATACGTAAAGTATAATACGTATAATACAAATATAAAGTATACAATATAAAGTATAATACAAAGTATAATACGTAAAACAAAAATATAACATATGTAATAATGTATCAAATAAAATTAATATACAGGGTGGAGCATTCGGATGGAAACAGGTCGTTATCATTTTTTTCTAACGAAACCATATATTTTTTAATACATCAACCGATGCATCTCGGCATTCCCTATAAAAAAGATATTAACCTATTTGTGCCGAAATCTAAACTATTTAGTAGTTTAGCAGGTATTTTAACTTTAATTTAATTTTGTTAAATTTAGTACATGAAAGACAAAGACAACGCAAACACAAGAATGTCTCTTCGCGTCTTTCCTTGTCTTTCGTACATTAAATTTAACGAAATTAAAGTTAAAATATTTGTTAAACTCACAAGTTTTCCGGCATGAATAGGCTAATACTTTTTTTTATAGAGAATATCGAAATGGATCGCTTAATATGTTAAAAAATATATGGTTCCATTGAAAAAACGACGATGACCTTGAAATGTGGCTAAAAAATGACTTTCAGAATGAATTTCGTTTGTCATTGCGTGCCTCTAGTGTACCCACTAGATATAGTTTCTATAGTATTTATGGAAACGAGAAAGAGTCGAGTCATGAAAAAATTGTAACTGCATCAAAAAATAGAAAAACAGGATGTAACGAGACTGAATCGAATTATATGTTATGTATGCTTGTCTATACAATGAATCTCATGATAAGAAATAAAATTTATGACAATTACGTAACCTTCCCTGAAATTGTCATATTATGTTGCAAATTATGTGGTTGTTGTTGCAATTAAAATGATATGCATGCAAATTTTCTGTTTGTATTGTGAGCACATGCGAATGCAAGAATATTATTAGTATTGTTTAAATTGAAAGGAAGAAACAATCCATACAATTACAGAATACGTGATTTGGATGATTGACAAACGTATTTTGAAAATATACTGCTAGAAAGATCACGGTTTTCAATCTGAATTAGTCACTTTATCATAGTTACCAATTCTCATAACTTTTCTGTAAGTGATAGTGTAATTAGAACAGATGCACATTATCGTACACCATCAAAACACACAAATGCACGCTAGCCAAATATCTAACATCGATTTTTCCGTATTCTACGTTTTCATCTTATATATTTTGTCATATAAAACTATCTGCTCTCACTTGTACCATCAGTTCCAGTTTAGCATGACTGCTAAATCGAAGCATAAAATTCCCCTAAGGGTTGAAGACACAATAACAAGATCAAGTATCGCGCAATACATACGCATAGAACACACACGGATCGCGTTCTTTCCCACAGTCATTACCCTTTGCAAGGAATTCTCTCTTCTTCTCTGCTTCTTTAATCTCGAATATCAAATATCCGAAGGATTCAACTTCTCAAAACGTGGCAAAGTTTCACTTCCGACAGATCAGCGTGGCACTCACCTACGCTGTTGTAGAGCCGCGTCTCGCGTTATACCCGCAAACACAGCGTTCGTTAATTAAATCTTCTGGGTCAAGCGATATCCCGCGGGACGAATCAGACGATTCCGTCCCGTGGGCGTTCGCAGGTTAGAGCGACGCGTGAATACGCGCTTGGGCCAGCGCGAAACATCGACCATTAATAACACCGTGTAACGAGTATAGTTTAAGCGCGGGTACCAGCATGTCTTCCTCCTACCAACTTATGCTCTCGTGGGCTTAAACATCTGCATCCCGATGTCGTGATATCACACCGGCCCTGTTTCTCTACGTATGTGTACATACAGGGTGTTCGTTCTAACGTTCTGCACGATATTTCAATCGTCCGTGATAATTTAACGTGTAATTAGAATTAGACGATTAGGAAAGAGAAATACGGCAGAATTCTATCTATTGAAATGTAATCTTAGTCGAATGAATATCAACGCGAGCTTCTACCCATTGAATTTAGTTATCAGAATGTGAATTCCTCTTATGTTATAGGTTTCTGGCTATCAAATTACGCAGGACCATTTACGAAAATTTCTCTTTTCTGGCCACAGGATTTATGATCGTAACTTGACCACAGAAAGTAAAATGAATCACTTTAGCAGTTGCAATCACTTTCACAATATTTCGTAGAGAATTTACATGTTTTTTGCGCTAAAAGGTCGTAGAGAAGATGTTAAAAAAATTGTAGAATATACGTTGTTTATTATTTAAATTCCTTATTTCTTATTAATATCTCCTATACAATATGACGAAAACAAAATTATATCGCTCTATTTTGGAGATGTATAGCGATTTGGAGTCCACTATTAAAACTACATATTCAGAAAACATTTATTACAGCCAGATAAATTTGAAATACTAATTTTTTCATTACATTGAACACCCTATATATGTATATACATACATGTCTACCTACGTAAGGTAGGTGGGTTGGTGGGTAGGTCGTTTACGTATTAAGTGTGTTCGCGATTTAGACACGATGAATGCGTCGTTCTCGGGCACCAGCTACGAGGCGGACAGATTCCCTTTTCCTTCGAGAATTTCATCGCCCTCGAACACCTCTCTTCCTTTCTCTTTGATCGTTTCGCGATCACCTGAAGTCGAGAATGCGTTCGAGGAATGACGAAATACATAGCCGCAATTCCAAACTCGAAATTTGTAACTGGTATAGTTCATACCATTCAACACCCTTCTAGAGCAATTTTTAGATTAGAATTTTTATTTTATTTTCATTTTATGATTAGAATAATTCATACTTTAATCTAATCGATATTGAATTCTAACATACTTGAGTTGAAATACAACATTCCTACTGTATACAGCAAGTTTCATCTTCTATAACATCGTACTTAACAAATGAATATTAAAATTTGAAGCATGAGAAAGCGAGATAAATCTTGTAAATATGATATTTCATATACAACATAGCATTCTGTCATGTATAATGCCATATGTGTAATATATGTAATAAATATGTATAATCGCGTTTGATCATATCATATTTTGCAATTACGCTTACAAATCCCATATAAAATTATTTAACAATTCTTACACCAATTTAATTCTTACACCTATAGCATATGTTTCTTAACAATCAAACATATTGTGTATAAAGTTTTATCGTACATGGTGTAGAATAAAGATAGTTAATTCATTTGTATCGGTGAAAATTGTTCTTTGGAGTAATAAAAAAATATAAATAACAAAATAAATTGATGTTTTAGGCAAAACGTCGCGCACGCTGGTTAAAAAATTATATGTTTGCGCACCGTTGAATTAAGACTTATTATTGATACTTTACGGTTGTTCGCAATAAAAAAGCATCGAACGAGCTGCGTTAACTCCTCTGTAATCACCGAACATTCTGATGTGTATTCCACAACGAATAATTACGCGTAAAATAATAACCGATTCATGAGCAGACGAATCATTAGACTATACTCTACATTGAGAAAACACGATGTAATTCCCGGTATAACATAAGGAGGAAAAATCTGTCCGATCTTTCTTTTTCTTTCAATATAAATTGTTATTACGAGCGAAAGGCTTTTTAACTATGATCAAGAACGAAAGTAAAATTTCTAATTTTTAAATAATTACACGCAATTACAAAGATCTGATTGAGGTAAATATTTCCGTTTCAACGCACACTATATTCGATATTAATATTTTAAATAGAAATGAAATATTCGAAATTTGTATCATAGAATGATAAAAGTGCAAAATATTCTGTAATAAAATCGGTATTTTATAAACTATTCCATTTCCGAAAATACAAGCCCAGAAACAATCTACAGAATTATCATATAAAATTTTTGATTAGTAAATATAAATTTAGCAAATTTAAATATCTTTACTGACAAATTTTAGTCAGATACTTAAAATTTAAATATCCTCCCTAAATGAGATACAACAATTTTGTTTAGTGACTTAATATCTAGATATCATCACTAACTCGATATATAAATTTAATATACAAATTATGCGTTTAACTGATACAAATTTGTTAAATTTAAATCTCCTCGCTGATGCGTGTCCCACTCTAGTGCCAATACTGAAACAGAAACTACGTAGTCAAGACCCAGCAAAATACAATTACAAACGGCTGTCATTTCTCAGCTATAAAGCTTGAAACAGTGGTCAAAGCGAACACTTCGGAACACGGCAATCTCGCCGCTCTGAAAGAAGAAACCAGCACGCTAAAGCGATGATCGTCGTAAAGCTTTCGCGAACAGGCTCGCAAAAGTAAGGAATCGTCGTCCCTTGTCATAACTTCTGCGAATCGACGAACAGTTTCTAATCCTATCCGTGATAAAATTCACGGGAGGGTTGCCGCGTAATTTCCATTGCATCCGGTCAACGCCTTCGGCATCCGGCTTAATCCTTACGGCGACAAATCTCGCGCGGTGTTAGCTAGTGGATGGTGCTGCAATAAAATTAGGCTACCGCGCGCTGTTATAATGCATCTCGATGTATGCCACGGAGATTTCTCACCCCCCTGCGAATTATCGCCGGTAATTCGCGGCTACGGGCAACGCATTACTCATTCTCGCGGGGGGGTTGACTTATATTCATCCACGTAATCCCTGCCGGATGATCAAAGATCCTCGACCAACGCGCCACCATGGTGGTAGCTAGCAGCAATGAAAGAAACGTCCACGGCGATATATACAATCGGAATAATATCGAAATGCTATGGGTATGGGGATGGAATTTTTTCACTTTGAGTGGACAATGAAAAATAGTGGAATAGATTTCATTGATTTGTCTGTAGCAAATGTTTGCGATAGATATCTGAGTGTGTGTGTGTGGAAAATGAAAAATCGTGGAAACGGTGTCGTTGATTTTTATCTACATATTTGTAACAAATTTCTTTTAATCGTTCGCAACTTGAATCTGATTTGACAACTTGGTTTGATTATGGGAACTGAAGCTAGAATTGAACGAAGGAATTATAATAATTTCTAGGTAGTATTACCTTGTTATACATAAATTTCGTTGTATCAATTTTCTAAACTTTCTTTTTGGTAAATGTTTGTATCTTTTTGCAGATAAAATACTATAAAGTACCTCGCAAATTACGTACGAAATACACCGAACTAAAGTCTCGTTTACTTGATACACGCATAGAGATATCGACAAATGCTTTACTGAAAAAATTACAATTCCCTTGACATATTTGTAATTCTTCCAACGTTTTATGAACATTCCAGTTCGATTCTTCAGAGTGGACTTAACGCCACGATTGGAAGCCGAAGAATCACAAATATGTCATCCATTCACATAAAAGCTCAACATCTGAAATTCACAATTTCTTTCTCAAACATTGATCGAGTATCGTAAATCCTGCACGAGATACACTGAACTAATATGTCGTATTCTTGATGTAGATAAACATAGGAGAGCGTAGCTAGAGATGGTAGCAGAGAGCAAGAAGCCGGGTGGAAAGGTGAAGAAGAGAGTCCGATCGGCCGGCAGAGGGGTCCGCCAGGCAGTAAGGCAATAAAGCAACAAGACAATGACGGTGATTTACGCGGTCCTACGGCAAATGGGCTTACCTAGATTTTTGCGTTGGTAGCACGCGTCGGCGAGGCGAGGGAAAAGAGAAGGGAACGATTTATTAATCTGCTGTGCGACATGTACGCAGATGCGATGAGACCAGATGCTGGGGATTATTTATTTAGTTTATAACGCCCGAGACCTACCGCTACGAATAGCTTCGAGGCTATGAAAATTTCTCTTGCGTTGTTATATTATACAGGGTGTCACTAAGATAGGTGAGCAAACTTTGCTATAGCATTTTGCTATTCGTGTTTCGTTCATAAGCATGAAGAAAGACCGTATAAGCGTAAATTCTATTTTAATTAAACATCAATTTTTCCTTTTCAAGACACAAACGCTTTCCCTTTACATTTCGTGAGAATGGGTGTTACGAGTACAATTAAAAAGTCGAAATGATAAATTATACAAGACCTAAAAACATTTCGAAAACGTCCTTTTATCATAACAATCTCAAAATTATGATGAATTTTTCGAAATAGATACATGCAATTTTGTTTTCATTATCGTTAGCGTAGGAAATATTAACCTTGAATTTTTCAGAGCTAATTTGCGTTTACACGTTATTCTTTTAGGTATCTTTAAACGTACATATAGTGCGAAGAATACATAGCACTTTCAGCGTAAAGTAGGTATACTATAGATCTTACCATTATTCACCAACAAATAGGAGAAACGAAATAAAATAATTATGATGTATACGAATAAAATTTATGAGAATTACGCTTTAATTACAGAATAGTATATCAAAAATCATTAAAAAGACATTATCCAATACTCTATTTCTTCCTCGTCAGTTTAATTACTTTAATTACATACTCATTACGTTCCATTCATGTTCGCATACAACATATATGCTCGCATTTACAATATCCATTTAAAAGCGTGATACCATCTAATATAATTAATTAATATTCGAATCCAATTTTTTCAATATGTTTGTCTGCAAATGTTTATGCATTCGCCGGAGAAAGACACAAAAATGCAGAGGGTGCACGCAATATGCAAAAGTATATAAAACATTGGAAGTAAAATACACGTTATAATATTTAATATGTGAAACAAATCACTATTCAGGTTCCATATCCTTAGTTACATTTAAAGGAATGTGAAACTGCATAAATATCCGTAGTCTATCCATTACAATCATTAATGACATCACAATACATTAATGACATCACAAATGAGACATTGTTTCAACGTCTACCATCTTACCAAATTATCTTAACGAAATATTATTAAAATCATCGTTTTTTAATTATGGGTCTGCAGGACGTTTGATTACTTTGATCACTCGCGATCGCAGTCCTCACTACCTACAGCAAACCTTTAAAAAAATATATTCCTTAACGCGAGTATACTACGCGAACGTAGATCACATTAGCTACGGCCACACGCTATGTATTCGCAGATGCTACCAGAAAGCGTAAGCTGCGCGGAATAGCACGCGGCGATTACGCCTTCCAAAGACAACTTCAAAAGCCGCGTGGCCGCGGGCCGTGGTAACTCGTCTTTGTCCACCAACGTGTCGCTCTCGCGGCACCTCCAGTCACCACAGTCTCAATCCTGCACAGGGTTCTCGCTTTTAGCCACGGCTTATCGCGATATTCCTTCTGACAACCGTTAATCCCGTTGCCGCGCGTTCGCCGGACTGTAATAACGATCGGCATTGCCCTCTGACGAGTATATCTGGAAGATGAACGATGCGGGGAAAATCGTTGAGTGCGTTTTCTTTTCGCGTTAGCGATGTCAGATTGATGGTGTTGCGGTTGTAGGCGTTTATACTATCCATAACGTGAAAAGAACGACTCTTTAACCGTGGACAGATTTGGAGTTCGTAAACGAAGTAGTACAATAAAAAGCAGTAATTGATACGAGACGTAATTTTTCACGCTACCAATTACCAATATCGTAACACGAAAACCGAGCAAAATTTCATTTGTCAAGAACCTGCCTTTAATATGCATTTAATATGCTGTTTATAACGCAGTGATATAATAACGCGGATTATAACGTACTCAAATTTGAGAAGAATAAATCGAACACTTTTTAACAGGCCTCGATGATCCTCTAAATATTATGAAACCCTGTAATCTTCCTAAGAGTTGGCCCAGTTCGTATTGTCCCATCAGCCTCGAAAGAGTTAGATTGCGAGGAATCGTTTCCACAGCGAGTATCCTAGAAAGACCAACAAAGAAGAGGAATCATTCAATGTCCTACCTATTGTAACGCTCTCTTCATATTTCTCATTGCTCGATTCGTATCTCTTCGTCTTCGTCGTGTACACTCTGGTCCGTTGGTTCGTGTCGCGGAATAACGGGTCGTTACGAATCCCCGATGCACGGAGGCGCACAGTGCTGGTCTCGACATCTCACATAGCAATGAAGTCACTCCGTAAATACATCTGTTTTTTCTTTCTCGGTGCTACAGCGTTGTTGCATCAACTTATTGTCGTCTTTCGATCGCGGATGCGTTCTGATGGTTCACCCTCGTGCACCGTAAAAGGCTGTGCATCCTAACCGGCGGACAAACGAAGGAATAGCATCGACACGGTCCCCGGTATACACCGTTAACCCAACCCAACCCAACACTCCTAGCTCTTTCTTCAGGTTGTGTACTGGAGAAAGAGGGAGAGAGAGAGAGAGAGAGAGAGAGAGAGAGAGAGAGAGAGAGAGAGAGAGAGAGAGAGAGAGAGAGAGAGAGAGAGAGAGAGAGAGAGAGAGAGAGAGAGAGAGAGAGAGAGAGAGAGAGAGAGAGAGAGAGAGAGAGAGAGAGAGAGAGAGAGAGAGAGAGAGAGAGAGAGAGAGAGAGAGAGAGAGAGAGAGAGAGAGAGAGAGAGAGAGAGAGAGAGAGAGAGAGAGAGAGAGAGAGAGAGAGAGAGAGAGAGAGAGAGAGAGAGAGAGAGAGAGAGAGAGAGAGAGAGAGAGAGAGAGAGAGAGAGAGAGAGAGAGAGAGAGAGAGAGAGAGAGAGAGAGAGAGAGAGAGAGAGAGAGAGAGAGAGAGAGAGAGAGAGAGAGAGAGAGAGAGAGAGAGAGAGAGAGAGAGAGAGAGAGAGAGAGAGAGAGAGAGAGAGAGAGAGAGAGAGAGAGAGAGAGAGAGAGAGAGAGAGAGAGAGAGAGAGAGAGAGAGAGAGAGAGAGAGAGAGAGAGAGAGAGAGAGAGAGAGAGAGAGAGCTAGAGAGGAAGGTCGCGAACGATATCTACGACATGCCGATTCCGCATGAACGGGCAGAAAATACGATGCTGTATCGTTCCCCTCGGCCAACCCTTCCACGACCACCTCCCAACGTGCACCTTCCTAAGTTCGAGCATATTTATTACCCAGGAAACAAAGTGGCAAGTGCACGGTAAAGGCTCATTTGCAAGATCTACCTAAATCTACAGCAGTGTGTCCGCTGCCAGAGACCAAAGCTGCCAGAGACCAAAGCTGCCAGTTCCTCCTAATGGACACTCTGTTCGGCAAATATTTATCTTTGTTAGAGTGATTTCCTTCCGCGACCAGTGTCGTCTCGTGTGCACTGCCACTGGGACGATCCTTGTCGTTGATTCTACTCGCATCGACTTTTCATTCTCCAAATGTCAATGTACGTTATTGTCCATAGGTATTGGGACAACCTAGTGAATTTGTGATAGAAATATATGAATTTTATCGAAATGTAAAAATTAGAGGTAAATTATAATAATAATTGGAAACTTGAACTTATTATTCTCTTACGAAGTTAGTAAATTTTAATTATCTATTAATTTTAATTATCTATTACTAATATATGCAGTAGCATATATTTTCTTTGTAAAACGAAGGGGAAAGATTTAGTTGCATTATTTATATATTTTATACGGGTCCAAACAAAATAATAATTTCAAAATTTGTAAAAGTCCTAATGTCTTTTATGTTTTGCTTTAATTTACACATGTATCCTAATACTTATGAATGGAAGTATTCGTACAACGTATTCATCGTTCATACATCGTTCAATGTATTGCATATACTGTTTATTGAAATCAATACAGATTTTTAAGTAGCGATTCACATTCATGAAGAATATAAACCCTTGTCTGATATATTAATTTATTAATTTAATGTACTTTATACTTCGTGATTTCATAGTGGAGAAATTAAGGCGTTCTCATTCCAACTTCGTGTGTACGCAATATTTCTGTAGAGTAATAAAAAATATGATCGTATTCCAAAAAAGGAAACGTAATTAATCATATAATTTACACAGCAATTATTAAAAGTTTCTTAACTTAAAAGACTCATCACGTATAATTCGAACTACGCAACTGACCTTAAAAAGACACACTGGAAGAACTTCGCTGACTTCAAACTGCAATTATAGCAAAATTTGTATGTAATTTGTGACTATAATTATACCAACCGGTTTTTCGACAGAGACCGACTTAATAAGTATAATTACGAAAATTTTGTGTAACGCGGAGAGTCGAGAATCGTCTTTCACCAGTTTTGGCGAAACAGTGAGAACACGGTGGCCCTAGTTCTTTTTCTCGAACAGGTTGCATCGTAATTCCACTATTCTTTCGCGTACAATTCGCTACGAGGACAACGAAGTGCAATGCTCTGTTGAACGTCTTAACCGGTTGCCTCGGAAAAGCCTAGGAATAATGGGTGCTCAAGATACCGCACGATTATTGCTCGCCTGTCACACCCTGATATTCTTTCGACTACTAGGCGTGTCATACTCGCTATAATATCTTTCTTTCTATACTCTTTGCCTGTGAGTTACGTGTACTTTTTGCCAGTGGATGATAGACGATATACTAGATTATACAGCATCATTTCCCTTTTCAGATTTATTAAGTTTGTTTTGGAAAAATCGGGCTTTGTAATTGAACGATGCATTCTGTTTATTCCTTGCTTTCCTATTTTATGTAAAGAACAGACTATTTCTTTCAAGGTAGCTTCCTGTAATGGGATACTATTTTTTAGCAGCATATTGGCAGAATCACGATTACCGATACTTGTAATTGTCTTGTTATATTAGCTGTTATATTAACTTTCTTTTTCCTGTTGTATATGCATTATATGCATTAGCATCCTACTAGATATTTTAAACGTATTTCGATTTTTACGAAACGTATAGGAGTATAATTGCAACAACTTGTGGTTTTATCTTCATCAATCTGAACCAACACAAATTCTTATTTATCGAATAAAATATAAATTGGAACAAAAATTACAGCACGTAATTCAATCTACGAAGGATGTCTCTGATTTTTATAAACGATATCTTCGTTTATTATCCGAAATAGAAAAAATATTTCAGATGTACCGAATTGATAGGACACCCTCTGTATCTCTAATCATTTTTATCAGACCATTTCAATTTCAATCAACCACATATAATATACTTACGTAAATATGAAAAATCAGTAGTTCTAGCGTTAAATCAGAGCAGTTTGCTGCCGAGCAAGATCAGTCGCTGGAACGCGAGCAGACATCAAAATTCCCTCCACCGTGTTGCGGCGCAGCGTTGGTCAGTAGCACGTCTCGTGGCATCAGAAAACGTCTCATTGGACGCGGCGAACATTGACGTGTCCATGATCCGCATGGCATCCCTGAGCCGGTTGAGAAACAGAGTGCGCGCACCCGCGACGCAGCGCGGCGCTCCACGCAGCCGGGGACCCGTAACAGAATCATAAACACGAGTGCAACCAGGCCAGGGAGTCCATGTGGGTGCGCCTTTCACATATGGTAAGGACGTCCGCCGAGTCTCGCGGTGCTCCGATACAACGAGTGCCGCCGTGCCAGAGAAAATGAAGCTGGATTGGCAGGGATTCGGGATAGCGTGCAATAAAGGATGGGAGACAGAAGGACGAAAGGAGGAGAAAGAAAGTCGTCAGAGATCGGCGTGGTAGAACGACGTGGTAGGACGAGAGGCGAACACAGAGAAAACAGAAGGGAGAGAGTGATCCCAACCGATAGTGGTAGCATTAATAGCAGCAGTAATAGTAGCACCAGTGGTATTAGTAGTAGTAGCAGTAGTAATAGTAATAGTAGTAGTAGTAGTAGTAGTAGTAATAGTAGCAGTAGTAGTAGTAGTAGTAATAGTAGAAGTAGTAGTAGAAGTAGTGATAGTAATAGTATTAGTAGCAGTAGTAGAGGAGTAGTAGTGGTAGTAGTAGTACTAGTAGCAGTAGTAGTAGTATTAGTAGTAGTAGTAGTAGCAGTAGTAGTAGTGGAAGTAGTAGTAGTTGTAGAAGTAGTAGTAGTTGTAGCATGATCCAGCTAGTAGTGGTAACAGAAGCAACTAGCAGTTGTAGTGGTGAGGTAGTAGGGTGTACCTTACTCCGGTGAGCGGAGGCCACTGTCAGTTCTCCCGAGACCATAGGCTCGAGCCATCGCGAGATCTCCCTCTGACGATCAACACTCCACGACGATC
>NT_177131.1:57532-73757 GCF_000188095.3 Bombus impatiens | reverse complement strand
CGACCCCGCCAATCTTCCACTTCTTGGACGTCGGTCGAACGACGATCCTAGGGAGTCAGCGAATTCCACATTGGAGAGGATCGTTTCACCGGTCGCGATCAAACGCGTCAAGGACGGACTTGCTTGGTCAACCCCCGTCGAAATCTTCTCAGTCATAGCGCCACCTCTCCTTCCGTCTTCTTGCTTACGATCCTCCCCACTTCTATCCTATTTGATCCTCTCCGGTGGACCTCCTTTCGCGGGGAGGATCTCCCGTGGTGTTTCGAAATCGTGATCGGACTGTTTATGAGATCGATGCTTCATGCGGAGGCGTCTCGCGTGACGTGTGCTCGGTACCGGCGTAGTGTCCTGGTCTTGTCGACTCAAGATCGCACCGGAACCTTCTACGTATATTGACTGTATATCATCGGCGCTCATTCGAACGTTCGAACATTTTCGAGAGAATCGAGATCGCTGATCGACCGACTGAGATTCCGTCGACCACGTGGACGAAGGCAGAGTGTTTCTTTAGTGGGATTCGATACGCAAACGGGAAGTAGGTGTCTACCGAAGTTGTTCTGTGGGCTAGTGGTGAAGTGGTGGGAAGATCACCGTTCGCCTGACTGCTCGTCGAAGCTACATCTGGGTAACAAGGTAGGGGTTAATGTCGCTGATTTTTCTTTAATTTATGTTAAGCGCTTTATTCGTGGCTTGGATTTCTATCAATGATTTACAAGGAATTTCACTTTCTCTTCGTTTTATGGTGTGATAGATCATTCGAAAGCGAAAGTTAATGACAGCCTAACAGCCTCTGCCCTGGGGATCCTGGCATATATCGAATCTCCTGCCTTTCAAACACTAAAAATTTTTTATTACGAACTTTTTAGTTACGTTCGTATTTATTATTTTCTTTACGTTGATTAATCGATGCAAAAAATTCAATTTACAAGTGTAAGCGAAAGTTAATTATTGCGAGCAAACATTATTAGTGAAAGTCGACACCAGAAATAAACTTTATCTTAATAAATATTAAGTGCTTATTCTCCATATAAAATTCTATCTCTGTTCTTTCTGAACGAAAGAGATTTCGATAACAGTGCGTTTTAGTATTTTCGTATAACGAGAATATCATTAGATATAATCTAAGTATTTAATATAATAAGTATAATAAGTATCCAATATAATAAGTATTTCTTTTCCTAACATTAGTATTTAAACGAGACCAAAAACCACCGATGCCAGCAAACATTTATAATCTTTGTGCTAATCAACATGAACTCATATTGTATCAATTTTGCTATAGTCTCTCAACTTTTGTATCCCAATTTTACTTCCGTCTCGGTAAATAGAAAATCTTTTAATGTATTAAGGAATGCTTTAGCGCACAATTGTAACAGAGATTAAGAAATCTTAAGAATAATGCAGAAATACGTAGCTTGCAAAAATAAAGGCAGTCATGATAATAATAGAGAGAAATACAGAATTATATCTTCCTTACACTGCAGGTATTAAGAATAACTCCAAACTTGAGAGCAATGGTATATATATAAAAGTATTAATAATAAAGATATAATTCGATATTTGTCTTTATTATTATCATATCTGCAATTATTTTTGCAAGCAACATCTTTCTGCTTTATTCTTAAGATTTTTATCTCTATTACAATTATATGTTAAAGTTTATGTCAATACATTAAAAGATTTTCTGTTTACCGAAACGAAAGTGAAATGGCGATATAAAAATTTAATAACCATAGCAAGATTGATATAATATAATATCTAATATGTGTATGTGTCATTCTCGTTAATACGTAGTTCAATGTATGATTTTTGTTAAAAATACATGAATTGTTAGAAATATACGCTGCGTTCCTGAATTCGTAGCAAATGTGAAGTCAAGGAGATTCCACGGTTGAAAATAAGACAAAAATCAAAAGGTAGCGTACATCTATACAATATCACGAATCTTTCATACGCGATGCGATTCTGTTTGCTAATTATAAAAAGATAGGCTAATACCGGAGAGGCGAGTTCTTCGCTGCGAGTATCCGTGGAATGACGAAGCACCACCTGACATTAAAGGTTTTACTCTCTCTTTCCGCCGCTCGCGGACGTTAAGCAGCGATCGCACGTGACGTGGCGGTTGTGTGGGTGCGTTCCCCGGTAGAGAATGGCGATTTGTCAGTCAATTTCTTATCGGATTAGTGGCATTTAACGTATGATTACGCGTATACCCTTTCTGGGCACAGGTGCAGCGTTCCTAATCTTCCTCTTCGTTCAACATGCTGCCCTTTGCCACATGCCATTCCTAATAGCAAATGCGATTCCTCTCTTCTGCCGCTGCCATGCCGGCCTCAGCGTGGCCAACGACGTATTAGCATAGCAGATCCTACTAGCCGTGACAGCACTTCCTCTGATAACGCCTTCAGAATTTTTTACGAGATCCGCGGTCCCGATAGCAACGCCAGATTGCGGATAATGAATTCGGTCCACCTGACGCGGAACGTGAGCTTGGATGGAAATCATGAAAGAGTGACTGGGTACATGTAAATTATTTTATGATATTACTTTATATTATATTATGTTAGGTTTCATAGTACCGTAGTACGGCAGAATAGCCCAATTAATAGGCAGATAAAAATGTTCGGATGATACAACAATCACCTTTCCCATATTAATTATATTTAATTTGAATTGATTGTTCAAACAAAGATCAAGGAAATTGTCGGTTTGTTTTAATATCTAACTGTTTCTTTTTTCTGGTCATTTTAATAAAGAATGATATAAATCAAAATGTTCGTTCCTTATTCCTGATAGTTCCTCCTGATAGTTAAACTTCAACATTCTGACTCCTCCAATACTCATTTTCACCGATAGATCGTATTCCTGTCATAAGTCTGAGAAAATTGGAAATATCCTCTGTAATATCTTTTATTTGCAATTCGCATCAATCACCGATCAAACCCCCAATAGATAAAACTTGTTTCATAAAAACCTTCCCTTGTCACGATCCAAAAACCTTCTTTCTCACTTCTTCCCATTAAGTACAGTAGCGAATCGCTCTGAGAAAATATATCAACGCGATATAAATTTCTCCCGTAGCGGTTTCCAGGCCACAATTCATCACTCTACCCAGAATAAAGGACCTCGAAACTCTTCCCCCACCGTCGATTCTCGGATTTTAATCTCCCTGACCCGTCAGGATGATAAAGGGCAAACTCGCCTCTTAATTCGCCCCATACAGGCTTGAATTATGAACATTTAGGTGGTGGATCGACCGCTTAGAAATCAATCTCCCGGCTGGAATTCTCGCGGGTTGTTTGCACGTAGTTAGCACGGTACAGACGATGAATGACAAGAATTTACGGGGCTGACCTTCGTGCCGGTGGCGCATTGTAACACGTACGCCGTTTAGTCGGGTGAACCAGCTCTACTGGTTCCCTAGTAACCGAGGGTCGAGGAAAACCGAGCCGTCCCTTTTAATCACGTTTTCTCAACGCCTCCTCTTGTGTCGCGATCAGGCCACCGAACCACATTCCATTGATCATCGATGCCGCAATCTCTATCGATCATTCGATCAGATCTCATCCGAGATCGAATGATACGACAGGATTCGTTCGATGGATTAATCCTACTCGGTCCTCAATTTTCATGCCCTGATCTTACTTTTGTTTCAACGAGAAAATAGAATTTATCGTTTTAATTAAATACAAAGGTTTTATTTATATTTTATTAAGAACGATGAAAAAAATTCATGTGATAATTTACTAAGAACGATAAAAAGGATAATGAAAAGACATGTATATATGTGTGTATGCTTTTATGTAACATTATACATTAACATTATATATTATATAACTTTATATATGTGTTCTTCATTCTCCTCTTTATCGCTGTTAGTAAATTATCACATGAATTCTTTTCATATACAGGTTGGTTGGTAACTGGTGGTACAAGCGGAAAGGAGGTGATTCTATTCGAAAAATCTCGGATTTTAATCTCCCTGACCCGTCAGGATGATAAAGGGCAAACTCGCCTCTTAATTCGCCCCATACAGGCTTGAATTATGAACATTTAGGTGGTGGATCGACCGCTTAGAAATCAATCTCCCGGCTGGAATTCTCGCGGGTTGTTTGCACGTAGTTAGCACGGTACAGACGATGAATGACAAGAATTTACGGGGCTGACCTTCGTGCCGGTGGCGCATTGTAACACGTACGCCGTTTAGTCGGGTGAACCAGCTCTACTGGTTCCCTAGTAACCGAGGGTCGAGGAAAACCGAGCCGTCCCTTTTAATCACGTTTTCTCAACGCCTCCTCTTGTGTCGCGATCAGGCCACCGAACCACATTCCATTGATCATCGATGCCGCAATCTCTATCGATCATTCGATCAGATCTCATCCGAGATCGAATGATACGACAGGATTCGTTCGATGGATTAATCCTACTCGGTCCTCAATTTTCATGCCCTGATCTTACTTTTGTTTCAACGAGAAAATAGAATTTATCGTTTTAATTAAATACAAAGGTTTTATTTATATTTTATTAAGAACGATGAAAAAAATTCATGTGATAATTTACTAAGAACGATAAAAAGGATAATGAAAAGACATGTATATATGTGTGTATGCTTTTATGTAACATTATACATTAACATTATATATTATATAACTTTATATATGTGTTCTTCATTCTCCTCTTTATCGCTGTTAGTAAATTATCACATGAATTCTTTTCATATACAGGTTGGTTGGTAACTGGTGGTACAAGCGGAAAGGAGGTGATTCTATTCGAAAAAAGAAGTCGAAAATATAGAATAAACATTTCTTTTTTATTTTTTTTTTTATTTTTCCATCGAGACAACGATCTACAGTGAGATCCGTTATAACGTACCGCACGCGTACCGAGCGAAAATTCAAAGTCGATTTTCTCGAAAACAAAGCCTCAAACGAAAAATTTTTATTCTATATTTTCGACTTCTTTTTTCGCGTAGAATCACCCTCTTTCCGCTTGTACCGCCAGTTACCAACCACCCTTTATATAGCAACAATGATTATTGATAAAATCAAAATAGTATAAATAATATATTTTTTTAAAGGAATTGTTGATTCCTTGAATTCCACATTTTCTCGATCGGGGATTTCAAAGAAGGATCTGCTTTCTCGGATCGATTCAGCAGACCCAGTAACTCGTAAATGGGTGCGTCTTTGCGGTCGTTGATGTCATAGTCGTTTGAAGCTCTAGTGATTTAGTGCCAGGGCAAAAAGCGACAGTGTGTACTGTCGTTGACCGTATCGCATTTCTCTTGTGACTCACCTTTTCGCTATTTGCGATTCCCTCGAGGAAATGTCATAGAATGCAACTCCCACATAGAGATCACAAACTAGGCAACGCATACATCAAGATTAATAGCGTAGATAGAAGACTTAAATGACGCTATGAAAAAGTACATAGTGAGAATAATGATTTAATTAGTGTTGATCATTGCGCGAATCATTAGACAGATTGTGTAAATAAGCACCATAAACAGAAATATATAATAAGTAGTACTTTTTGTGATAGTTTTCAATAGTAGACCAATATTATTACATTCTCAAAACTAATTTATAGGATTGCAGCAAATTTTGTTTTATGAAGTAATTTACTTCTCTGTGAAGTAATTATCTTGAAAAGAGAAGAATTATTTTACGAGATAAAATATGAATTATCGATACAGTGGCTCTCGAAAATATTTCAACACCTGAGTTTTAACATTTACAGCCTTTTTTATTTCTATTCTTCAATTATATTATTACGTATTATTTGAAAAGTATTTCGATTAACGAAATTCTGTAGATGATTGAAAAAAGTGTTACATAATTACCAGTACGTTATGAAACACGTTTAAAGTAGTGCAATGCGATCGCTTGGGCAGAGGCGTTCAATTGTTCTTTGATACACAGCATTCAACTTCACTCGACGCACACCATCAATTTTACCAGCAGAAAAAGGGACGTCATTGTTCCATCCTGGCGAAAGTAAAAGCGACTCGACCTTGCCCACGAACTTAAAAGACATATCATTCATTCTCGATGATAAACGTGTTTCTTCTGTCGCCATTATCCTCCAGAAATTTAATATTACAGGAGAGTTCCTTAGTTTCTTAACATTGTCCTACATTCTCGGCGAAAAATTTATATAACCAGGGGAAAAAAATGTAAAATTTATGTATTTGTTCGATGATTCTTTTAAATAATATACTACGTATTATATCTATAACGAAGAAAGTGAAATCGTACTATAAAATAAGTAGTTCCTGGCGAAATAAATTTTTAAAACAAGATCATTTTTCCAAGCGATCAAAGGTACACCTTCCTCTTCAAAAAACCAAAATAGTCCCCCTAAAGTAATTGTAAATAATCACTATACTGCGGATGTTCATATATCATGACGCTACTACGGCCTCACCAGTTCCCACGGCAATAATTATCACGAAATACATCTGCGAGGAACACCTATAATTCTTCAACAATAACTCGAAAAATTATACACGCGATCCCATTTGAACGTAACAAAAATCGAACGACTAAGATTCATAATTTTATTTTCGTTCGAAAGGAGAATTATTTGCTTTAAACGATCCCTAAACGACACTAAACGACAACACGAGATTTTCTTAAAATAGATCGAAAATAACGAGACACTGTCCAAGATACTGTCTCTGTTCCGCATCGTGGAAACCAATCGAGCTACATCATCATGGTGGATCGTATAAGGTCAGATCTGGCGTTGGTATCCTTCGTCGATCACCCACGCCCGTTGCCTACACCCATTGTTCGGCGTAGGAAGGTCGTTTTCGAGGGGAACAGGTTCGCGTTGTGCCGAGGAATTCGCCGTTTCCCGGAAACCGGCCGCTTGACGACGCGATTTTCAGAGATCGCGATGCTCACGCCATTTGGCAGAACCACTCTCCCGCAGAGATGGAAGATTAACTAACCCTACCAGCCTCCAATAATCAGCCATCTGTGTAGAAACGAGTTAGAAGCGAGCAGTTTTGCTCCCGTTTACAAACCAGCAGCTCTGTTTAGAAACTACCTGCTAATTCGTGGCGACAACTCTGCCGGGTTTTCTTCGTTAATGCTTAGTCGATTAGATAACGCGTGTAATGTCAATTTCGATGTTTCTAGGTCACGGAGAAGTTAGTATTCGTTAAAACGTTTATTGCTACGGTGGAGACCGGTGATTCACCTTGATCAAATTTTTATAACGATCGAAATGAGATATATTTCATGGATTAGAAAATGTTCAACGATGTGGATGGATTAGGTAACAGCGTCAGAGAAAAAATTAAATGTAAAATTAAATGGTGTAGTATAGTTCAATCTGTGGTTTCCAGGGAAAATATATGTGTTACGTTACGTGGAGTAAATCTCAAGGAATAAAACAGCATCATTTAAATGAGTAGTAGACAGCGGATGTTAATGTATTTATGGAAAAATTATATTCCAAACTAGTCTGTTACCATAGCATTAATAAGGAAGTTCACAAATTGAAATACTTTTGGGCAAGAGATTGATTTAAATTTTCATTCATTCATTCTTTTTAATTGTTATTTTTTGAAGATAAAAATTACAAAGGAATTGAGTGATCTTATGTTCGAATATTCAACTTGCACAGATTAATTTTCAATGAGCAATTATTTCAAAAAATCTTTACTGATATGGAATTCTCACGCGATATTAATATTTGCAGTATAGTGTTAAATGAAGGTGTATATTAAATTTACTACAAAACTTACATGTTTCCAAATATTATTTATACATTTGAACGTATTAATATTAATCCTGCATACTACGCTTATGCAATCTCGTTAACGTCATTCCGCAGAATAGTATGCCCTTCAACCATGAAAATAAATAAAAGTAGAGTTAAATGGTTGAAAAACATAATTTCCTTAAAATAATATCCCCTTCAAACAAGTTCAGGTTTTCATGCTCATTTAGTTTATCTTTGAAAATAGCTAAAGGAGAAAAAAAGAAAAAAGAGGAATAAAAAATGGAACAGCTCGTTATAACGTCCCGGTATAAGTGCAAAGATAATTACAAATGGATTTCCAACATGATATTAAAAGGAACAATTTTATTTTATACGTGTAAATGAGAACAGTCTTTGAACAATCTTTTCCACTAACAATCCACGAGCCTCAAAGATAATAAACATGTCTCACCAAGCAAACCATTTCCTCTGCTCTTTCCTAACCAACCCCTATAATCAAACCTGTACCCCATCAAACCGCCTTTCAAACCACGTAAATCACTCGTCGACCAATAAAAGCCGTCCTCTCTCGATCTCATTAACTGCAATTACATACCGTGAACTAGAACCAGAGAACGTGGAATGGGAAGGTATCCGAAAAATCGGTGTCTTCAAAGAAACCCTTCTTCATCAAGGCGTCGTTTCAGCGATGTATAGTGTGGGCCACGATATAACGAAGTCGTAAAAACAGTCAATGGCTAGAATAATTATGTTTCGAGCGTTGGAACAAAGGAGTTAATTTGGGGAATACATAGATAATAACCTGAGACTTGGACTATAACTATACGAAGAAATTATTAATTATTATAGAGTGAATGTACTTTATAAGATATACATAAATAAAAATTTATATTTATACAACAATTTTCCCCCTCGTTTCCAAATTTATTTAAATATTAATTAATATCTAATAATAATAATTTTCTATTTTTGAGAGAAATATCATTAGTTATAAGTATTTTTTATCACACTATGTGCTGTTTATCGATCCAATGTATATATGTAAATTGGAAACTTGTACATATAACGATAATTTATAATATATCTCTAATAAACGTTAAATTGTATATGCATTATCAAATTGCTTTCAAATTCTATCATTTTAATGATAATTATGATAATCGTACTCATTACAATATTCTAAAAATTTAATGCAACGCAATATGTTCATACAAATCTTACACAATAGATATTCAAATACTATCGCAATACTATAAAACCATCGTAATACTGTCGCTTTGCATATCATATCACGCAATCATAGCTCTTAATAGATCCATCCTGTGAAGGAAGCCCAAGGAATCAGGAAGCAGGGGATGAAAAGTGGCACATATTTGTAACGGGCGCGCGAACAAAGAGTTGCCAGGGATAGATTCTCTGGCAGGGAAGGTAATAATGGTGGGAAGGTGGGTTGTGCACAGTGTGGGCCGAGAGAGGAGGCTGCCGTCGCGAAAATCGCCGCTAATAGCCGCTTAAACGTGAAAGTAGTAAAGGGCTGCAAGTGGCCCCCGTGCTGGCACTCTGCTGGAAGAAGAAGCCGGGCTGCTATCCTAGCTCGAACGACCGTCGAGTTCGAGTCGTAAAAATTCCTCGGAGAACGCGGCGATACGAAGGGAAGACGGCGGATGTTCCAGTTCGTTCCTCGCTACCATCGTCGCGTTTTCTGCCTCGCGTTTCCTTTCTTCTGCGGCTCTTTTTCCATCGTTCGACGGAATCGCCGGGCTGGCTTAACGATATGTCGGCCAGAGTAAACGTACGTAACGCGACGTAACGAACGTAATTACGCGCGCGCCAGTCTCTCGTACGCCGGTAACTTGTTAATTTCTCCCTCCCCGTTCGAACGAACGATGAAACGGGGATGCAGAGGAAGAGAACGTAAAACGGTGCACCGTGCTCTCAGAGCTCCTCCGTCAGGTTGTAAAGTCGACCTAACGCGATGCTAAGTTACGAGTTACGCTTGTAAATGGCCGTCGTCGGATTGAACGTGCATTTAGCGCACATTGGTTGCGGAGACGGATGGAAATTTTTGGACGTCTTATTGACGTTCGTGAAGCTTATTACGAGAGAGGGTGTTGAAGAAAGGGGAATGGACCAGACACGATGTTTGTTCAAAGGATTGTTATACGAAAGGGATGTTTTGCAATGTTGAATGATACAGTTTTCAGGGAAGCTGATACGAATGGTCCTAAAGAACCTAAGATGGTTGGACCTAAGAACACGGTATTTTCATATTTCACTATTATTATATCAAAGATTAATTAATACAGAAATAATGTTTTATAATAGAAATAATAATATTAATAAATATTAATAACTAATAATAATAATAAGCAAATTTGATTATTCTGTACGAAGTTCAAGATCAAATTTTTTAATGTCGAAGCTTAGGTGATTCGGATAATCCCATCTTACTATATCAACAAATTTCTATCATAATGATTCAACTAATCAATAGCATACCAAATGTCTTCTCTCTAGGAAACGGCCAGAATAAGCAGAACAACAAAGCAAATTTATTTCAAGTATACAATTTCGCTATAGAGAAAAATTTCCGTTATTCTGTGCGAACCACGTTGTATCACAGTTTCGCTGTCTCAAGTCATCGTAGTTTGTAATTGTCGAAACGTATCGCGTCTCCGTCGCTGTAAAACATCGTGAAACATAATAAACGACTTGTTAAACGTCAATCCACAGACCGTGTTTCGATTCAGTTCTCGCGCACAGTCCTTGCGCGAGAACAAGAACTGTCCTTTTCAGAACAAGAACTAAGCAACAAGAAGAAATTCAACACAGTCCACTCTCGACTAAACATTTGATTTTGTAATAAAGCTAACGTATCGAAAAACAGTCGACGTGAAAGTTAAGAGTCTTCGTACATTGGGCAGAAGCATGAAAGAGATCGAACGATCGACTTACCTTTGGATTCGATGCTCGTTGCTTGTGCTTACGTTGGAATTTGCTTGTAGCGACTGTACTCTTCAGCATCTCTCACGGTCTCTCGGCGCTATCATAATGCATCGGCAATAACAGATGGACCGGGAGGAGCATCGGTGGATGGAAATACAGTCGGTACTAATTGCAATACGCCTTTATTGGGCCGAGTGGAATCTACCATTTAGGTGGATTGTAATTGATCCGAGAGAGGCAGAGACGCGGCGAGATTGGAACTTCATGACGTGTTATCGTCTGTCTCTTTGATCTGAAAAAAATAAGAAAAAATGCAGATAAATAAAGAAAAATTCAACTCTTTATTATTATAAATCTCCATGTCTGTATTTTATAAGAGCATCATGGTGGATATATGATTATATGTATGGAGCTATCGATATAGCGGAGCAGAGAAATTGCGGAGAAAACGCTTAATAGCGAGATCGTGCGGTTATCTAATAAATAATGCCGGTAATCATTCGAAAAATTTCTGGTAAATGATATATTTGAACGGAAATATCATCGAGTTACACGTATATATATATCGTTTCTAACGAGTTTCTTCGTATGGCTGCTTCTTAGCTTTGTTTTCGGTAATAACTCGGGATGTATTGGATGATACGTTATAGTATCATTTAACATATCAAAGCAGCAACTTTGTGGTTGATATATCGTACATGATATTAAGTTGCGCCGTTAAATTAAGTTGAAGAATAAAACGGTATAATCACCGTATTAAATGAGGCACAATTTGTTATCCAAGGTTTTACTTAACACTCGTAAAAATGGCTCGTATATGGCACATAATCTGTCTGCGATATAATTACAGATGCACTCGTAAAAATTATATAATATAATACGATGAATGTCTTGTAATACGATGTACGAAAAGTATTGAGATATATTAAATAGAAATTAAAGATAGTAAAATAATTTTTGGTTTCCCTGAAGAAAGATGAGCATGGACGAGGATTGCTGTCGTTGTAAATTTAAAATTAAATTAATACAATTTCCACTACTTTTCAGCGGAAATATGAATTTCATCGAAATTCGAAAGGGTCAAACTCAACGTGTTACCTCGCTCACGATTCTGAATAAATCTCACTGTTACCCCGTATGCATCGATATCCGACGTGAGATATCGCAGGACGTGGATCCCGCGAATTTTTGCCAGGGTTCGCGAGTGCAAACATAACGGGAAATTTACGCAAACACGACTCGCCGGGACGCGATGATATTAATCTCTGGGTTCGCACCGTTTCTCACTGCTCGGCGACAATATCGTCGTAAATTCGTGGCAAATCGAATTCAGATTTATTCTCACCGCGGAGGCATGTTTATGCGCGAGCCAGGGCCCTCGAGCATACAGGTGTCTACTTTCAAATCGGGAGAGCCGCTACTTCGTTTGAATGTCAATTCGTTTCGCGCTGCACGCGGCACCCTTCAAGGAGAACGAGCAGATTTTTCTATTATACCTTTTATTGCAATTTCATGCCGACAGGCCCTGTCTGTTTCTCTCTTCTCTTCTCTTCTATTTGCCCGTGAACCGTTTCCACACGTGAAAGGCAACCAATTGAAAAGTGTTAATCGAGGGTCGAACACGTCGGCTCTCGAGACACCAAGAGCCTTTACGCCGTCCACTTTCTTTGTTCTTCCGCGGGGATGATGATGGACGTGGTATTTCATGCGACGGCCTGTAAACGAAGTCATTACGGCTGAGTGAATCTCGCTGGTTTTCTACGAAATCGACGGTGCCGCGATTCTACTTGTCGATCGTCGAATATAATTGACACGTCGCATTGCATTAATCATAGCCCGGACGAACGTATCGAGCGTAAGCGATTGAAGGGATTAAACGGTGACGTGACAAGTTGCAGTTACTGAAACATTATCCTTTTGACTGCTGTCGATCGTTGTTGTGCCATTGAAAGGGTGAAGGAATGTTGGGTCACTGAAGTCGTTGAGACGTTCATTATATGTAGCTCTATGTTGGTTTACAGGAATTTAACTTTGTTTCGTTGTTCGATTTATTTAGTATCGAATGTTTGTACGTCGTTGAATAATTTTTATTTAGCCAAGGATTATTAATGGCTCAATGTTGCGTTGGTTCCGTTTCGCGTTTATTGAAAAGGGATATAAATAGAAAGGCGAGAATTGCGTTATTTAAGATAACGAGGGAAATGTATTCATATGAAATGTACGTTACCTTGCTTGTTTTATTTTAGTTTTATTTTTACACAACGGTAAGTAGTTCTATCGAAGCAATCAAGATTCCTTTGAAATTTTTGTGCCTTTGAATTTATGTGCTTCTACGCGATATACTCTAATAAAACCGCGACAGAAAATGACCCTAACACAAAATCAATCTAACCTCGATCTCTACTTTATGGTAGAGCGGGCCAAGACAAAAATTTATTAAACTTCATAAGTCGTTTGGATTTGTAAATTGTTTGGAGATCATCTTTACTACTTTGCCGCGCATTTGCAATATAAATAGCAGAAATTAAATTCAGGAATAAGAAGGTAGAGCTTCTGACCATTAACATGATAATTTAATACTGTTTCACAAACAGTAGTTAAAGTTGTGGAGACTATCAGGCATAACAAAGTGAAGGGTCAAAAACCATTGCTTTGCGAGTAAAACGAACTAAGATACAGTGATAGCAACTTCCGTATACGAATCGGTGGTTTCTAATCGTGGATGATCAAAGGTAACGATATATGTGGATATTCTGTCGGTCGCGTGCACATGCAAGCTGCACGTGCTCCTTCCATATCGAACGCCACGTTCTTTCTCTTCGGACGGTGACCGGTTACGCGCGGAAATCCACTTTCGATTTTTAACAGCTACGCACACCACTGGTATGGAATGCTCCTTTCCATTTCGTTTTCACACTTTTCTGGCATAGAAAATGAATATGATCGGTACATTTTTTTTATAAAGATAGACCGTTGCTGGTTGGCAGTGGGTTTTATTAAGCTACTCCTATGCTTATTGTACATACGCGATATCTCTTCTATTTTTAGAAACAAATAGCTTTTCCCGAAACAATTAAAAGAAGCTTTTTACACTCAATACTATATATATGCAATATTATATTTTATAAAGAATAAGTACAGTATTTATTTTCGGCGAAATTGATTCAAGTTTTAATTAATACTAGAAATAAATATTAATAGTGTATAGTGTCGTGGAAAAACCATTTGGGAAAATTCCGATGAACTACGGGCCGGGAAAGATAGGAAATCCCAATGGCCATGTGGTCCAGCAATGTACCTGTCACGTAAAATTAAGGCTTAGATTTTAAAGACAAGAAGATTGAGCCGTAACTCAACTTTATGTTTCTTTTCTATCGAACTTTATTAAATAACACAAGTTTATAAGCACAGTTTACGCGACTGATCTGAGAGATGTTGACTGATGACAATTTGTAGTTTCAGTGTCGAGGTATTCTGTTATTATTACGGAGGAAAGCTCGGTGTGGGTGTGCCCTTTGAGTTAACAACGCGGATTCGTTGTTCACACTTTTCGTTAGGAAAAGTGATGGTAACGACCTACGATGCCAATTGGTTATAACTGCCCACGTTAATAAATAAAGATAGAAAGAGGAAGTCTCCTACCAACGTGGCTCGTAGGTGACACTGTTCATGGGGAAAATTAGCTTTCCCGTTAAGCAAATACCCGTTTTTCCCCCGTAATTTGTATGAACGTATAATAAACCTAAGGACTGTACCCAGGACCATCCATAAACCAATAACACTTACAGGGTTAATAAACTAAAAATTTAAGTTTCTGATGAGTCCTTGAGGTTATTGAGAGTACCCAGTGAGTACCTGCGCACATCTGGCTTCTGATATGGGTTGACGTCACATGCCCGTGGCCCTTTAGGACAATAACTGATTGAAAGGGTATACGTGACCATCGTGGATCATCAACAACTGCAAAACACACGTGCGTGATAGAAGTACCGAAAACTGTGGGATAAAAGGAAGCTTTGTTGTAGAAAGTGAGTTAGTTGCAGTGAGAAGTTACTCGTTAGTTGTTAATTATTAGTTGCAGTGAGAAGTTACTCGTTAGTTGTTAATCATTAGTTGAAGTGAGTTGAAGTTGATCATGGGTTTTGAGTGGTGAGTTGTTACTCAGAAGTTGAGTAGTTGTACAAATTTAGTTGTTTTAGTTGTATGTACATTACTACATTAAATTCTTTTCAATTACTGTAAATAAATACATCAAATAAATAAATTTACTGTAATTCACGTTGTGTAATGTTATAATTAATGAAATAATACTTGGACCTGTATACATATTACGTTTGAATTAATCATTTTTGTTGAAACAATATTAATATCTAATTTTAGATTTCAAGTCCACGCGGCGGTGAGATGTCATGATATTGGTTTTTCAGGGACAATCGTGTAGCTGCTGTATTTGCACTTTTCACTGCCTCTTCCGTAAAAGAGGTAAGCTGCAATATCGACAAACCGTTCACGCAAAGTGCAAGTGCAACAGCTACATTATGCTGGGAAACCAATACCGTGAGAATATTAATATCAGGTCCTGAAATTTTTATACGTTGTATAATATTATTATAGAGCGCTAACAACTATCTACAATTTATTAAGACATAATATAAAAGTGCAAAATAAAAATTGTTCTAAATGAGCTACCAGGAAATGGATATATATCTTTATATTAAAATTTGAAATAATCTTTTGGAATACATAAATAATTGCAAATTAATAGATTATATTGTACAATAATATGATATAATACGAACTTAGTTTCCAGCTAACGCTCAAACCGCGTTGAAATCACTCGTTCTCGTCCGATCACGAAAGTTAAGCAACGCTGGGCACGGATAGTACTTAGATGGGTGACCGCTTGGGAACTCCGTGTGGTGTTAGCTTTTTTTATAATTTTGTTTTAATTCTTTTTATTCTTCTCTATAAACTCCGATTATATACATAGCAGCAAGTACGGACATAACAGTTCTCATATTAAAAATATATTTCTAACTTTTAATGCGATGTATATGACCAGAAGTTATGAAGGAGAAAAAAAAGAATTGAAAGAAAACTAAAAAAGAAAAGCCAATACCACACGGAATTCCCAAGCGACCTATCTAAGTACTATCCGTGCCCAGCGCTGCTTAACTTTCGTGATCGGACGAGAACGAGTGCTTCCAACGCGGTTTGAGCATTGACTGGAAATTTAAATCTTATTATACCATATTGTTCTCCAATATAATTTATTAATTGATTATTTAACGACATAATAGAAACAATAATTTCAAGTTTTTAATAATGTAGTATCGTAGAAATTAAAATATAAATTTTTCCCGATTACTTACGATTTATTAATAATGAATTGAATATACATAGGTATTAATTGGACAGAAAACGATGTCTGTTTAACTGAAACTAAATGCGATACTCGTATCTATATCAAATAACTTTACAGTTATTTGGCAACTCTCGTCACGACGAATCTCTCTCTCTCTCTCTCTCTCTCTTTCTCTCTCTC
>NT_177131.1:0-57503 GCF_000188095.3 Bombus impatiens | reverse complement strand
CCCTCTCTCTCTCTCTCTCACTAGCAACTCTAACAACTCTACAACACTGACAATTCGATCAATTCTCTCAACTCTACTCTCCGACGTCTCGATCAACTCTGACTCTCGCCACACACACACTTTTCAACTCGCATACTCTGACCTCTCGGTCATCCCCCCTTGAAACACGAAACCGTCCTTCTGCTCTAACGTTGTTTATTGTTTTTCTCACATCTCTGTAAGAACTAGATGACTTTAGTCACATAGGCGCTCTTAAATGTAAACGAACCACAGAAAGACGACGTACACGGTTTTTTCTAATTTCAACCGACCTCTAATTCAAATTACTTTACGATATTACAATAAAATATACTTAAACGGCCCCCTTATTGTTGAGGTTTATCTCGATAGAATAGAGAGGAACGCGCGGATGAATATGTAATAGAAACATATTTAAGTAAGTATAAGTAAAGTGTGCGCTAATCCAGATCCGCACTCTGGCAGCGTTACGTTACAACAAAGCTTCGAAGCCATGGGCCTATGGGTATTTATATAATTACGAAAACTGGCCTATCTATATCCCGCTGCACCATCTATGTATCCCATGTTCTTAGAAAAGGCTACGAGACTCAGAGGCCCTTCCTACGGATTTAGAGCTACAGCAATACTCAATGGCTTCGAGGACTAAGAAAACTAAACACTAGAGAAAACGTAGTTTTCCTACAAGTGAAAATCACTTCAACAGAGTCCACCAAAGTTCGTCACATTATATAATTGATTTCTTAATCATGTCTACTGTACTATATATGTATACATATCTACTGTAACCACTATAGCCTAACTCCTAACCTACCATTCCCCTTGTTTCATTCCAACGAAGGGGGCTGTGAACCTTTCGCAGGAATCGTCTCGTAAATTCGTTTCCATTCGCATCTTAATCGGAATTCTTATGGGAGCGGCACGTGCAACGTGTATGACGTGTTACGCCGCCGCGCCGCGCCGCGAATATTCTTAATTCTCATTCGTGAAGATTTCGCTGGGCACATAATACGCACACGTTGTCGCCAGATCGTGATTTAAGCGGACAGCTTTGGAAGTCGGGGATTCGCGGCGCCACAAGGAACGCTATTTATAAGAGATGGGAATGGCCGATGACAATACTGAAATTTCGTATGCCGCTCGAGCAACCATCGAAGTTTATTCGGAGCACGTGTTTTTCGTCAATGGTTACATTCTTTTATCGAGGTGTCGATTGATTGCGAATCGACTTGAGTCGCCTTTTCGGTTCGTTTTGGCGACGGTCGATGTCTTCGCACGCGAATGATCGAAGTTTTGTTTTCGAAGTACATGTAGAAATATCATTGGAGATTGTCGCCTCGATTTCGGATATTTGAAACATGTTTAGATTATGTACGAAAATTTTCTACTGTTTTAATTGTTTAAAGGTGTTCTTAAAGAGAATTTTGTTTTATTTTGTGGTCAATTAAGGAGCAACAAAATTGTGTAGTGTCATGTGGAATATTTCTTTGCAAACTGTACCGAAAGATCGCGTGAACTTGAAATTCTCCGTTTCCTTTCAGAAGTATATATTTACATCGAAGCACAAGATAAGTGGGTCATTTAGTGTTTGATCTCAACTTTAACATGCAAAACTGCAGTGTATTAAACTCCTAAATTATTTTGCAATTGTGTGATGCTTTGAAAATACGACGAAGATGATAGTTGTCCCAGCAGCTAATTGAGTTTGATGAAGTTCCAAGAAAACAAGCAAGATAATCAATTGCACCTAACAACTTCTAAAAGTACTTATTTATAGTTTGTTCTTACGAATAGCGAGGTTTTATTTTCTATCATTTCGAGTTGTGTGCAGAGGATGCAGTGATGAAACTCTAACGTATACATAGAAACAAATTTACCGAATGTTCAGCTAGAAAAATTGAAAAGTACAAATTAAATAATAACGAAAAAAAAAACCTAGAAACAAATTTCGACTCGCAGAAGTTAGACTTTGAATTCGCGTTGTACAAGCAAATTAACACGTCGAAATACCTGAGAAACAACTCGAAATAAAATGATTTGATTTCTAGAGATTTTCGAATTACCGAGATACGACCGTATTAGATAAGGAGCATCTAATTTCTAAAAAGAGATCGAGACGAAGAGGATGCAGTGGTCGACCGGTCGATCGAGGTCGAGCGGGCGCCAGGCCTCTGATGTTTCGAAAGTCATCTCGCTGTGAGTTTTTATTGCATAAAGGTGTAGGCTATGTAAAGGTCGTTCTACGGCGGCGAATTAGTCGAGGATGGTGAAAAAGAAGCGGGACCGTGCTCGGGAACGAAGATCGGTCCGGTACCGGTCACTATTGCCAATTTGTGTGGTCCCCGTTGCTTACCCGATGTAGGTGTGACCGCAACGAACATCGTGAACAGGCAGTTCCGAGCCTTCTGGGAAGGAGGAAGCCTGCCGCGGCCGCCGAAGAAAACGCGAAACCTGATGAACGTTCGATATTTTCGCTAGCCTTTCCCTTCGCCAATCGTAGATCGGGTAGATTCATTGAGATTTGAGAAATCGTTCGATTTGGTCGAGGCTTAGAACGTAAGAAGCATTCAGCGGTGTTCATTGACTATAGCTATGTCTAAGTTGTTAAACGACGAATTAACCTGTTGGTATTACCTGTAATCAATACTTTGGGCTTAATAATTTATTTATATATGGATTTTGCAATCCATAGAATCATTGCTACGAGGATCATTGATGACTGGTACTGGAATACCTATTGGCAAGTTGCCAGTGTCCAGCACATTGATGGAATTAATTAAATTATTCAATTAGGTTATTTAGCGAACCGAAAAGGAAACTCGCGTCAAATTAATTAATTTATTAATTAATTTATCCCTGGAACGAATTGCATTTCTTATTCAATTCGTTTTAACTATTTGTAAGAAACTTGTCAGAGATGCTCTTTGTTATTAGCTCGCAAGTAGGCCTTAACTATTTTGAAGTTGTTCGACCATCGTAACTTTATTTCTATACTTTTATTATTCAGTCCAATATTAGCAGGATACACATGAATAGCCATTTTTTTCACATTAATTTCAATTTTCAGCTTAAATAAAGAAACACAAGCATTACATATTCTATTTTACAAAACACTAAAAAAAATTCCGGCAAACGTGAATTAAAATTAATCAATTTGAGAAAGCAGAACGACGACTAATCACAGCTATTCGATATTTCCATAAATCGTTCGATGGGATTCTAGAAAAGCAGAAAGTCTGCAAGCAGAACCTTTTTGCAACGTTCAATGTCAAGGCTGATCAATCGTTGGAGCGTGGTCGAGGATCGTCACGACCCGCGTAATGGATCGTGGGAAAGACGGAGAGAGATGGTGGCTGTTGGCAAACAGCTTCCGACGATTTTCGTGCGGCCAGCGGTCCCCCGGGCAAAAACCAGACGTCCGTTCAACTTTACATCGCGCTCGAATTTTTTACCAGGCCGATTCATCGATCGGTAGTGCATCCCTCGTGGTCACGCTCGATTTCGTCGGGACTCCCTTCGTCCCTGTATTCTCCTCCCCTTCTCCACACCTAACCCCGAATCCCCCTTGTTCTGGTTCGGTCGGTGAGATGGTTCAAGGTCGGAATTCCGTGTGCACCTCGGCCCCAATTACGTGTCGAAGCATAAATTGGTTGGAGAAAACCAAACTGGTGTGCAAGTGCGCACCATTTCCACGAGGGCTCGTTATGGTAATCGTTGAAGGGTCACGCGTGCGTGATGATTCATTTTGATGAATCTATGTTTGGGACGTTGTGTGTGCGGATGATCGCGCGACGTTCCTCGGGAGGAAATTGATAAATTGTGGTCGTGCGTAGAATTTTACACTTGGGGGTTATCGCGAGTGAAACTCCAACGCATATCAGTTTCGTTTTAGTGTCGTTTTACCGCAATAATGCCATCGTGATGATCGTTTGTAATTATTGGAAAGAATAATAATAATTTTTAGTAATCACCATTTTAATGGTTAGAGACAAAGAAGCTTGTCGAACAAAATTTTCACAACGGGCTACTTTATTTTATCCTGCTCGAAGTATTGCACACGTGGCATCGAACACAAACTGAAATCGTATATCAAAGACGATGTTAACAGAATCCACGATCTGCTTAAGTTCGAGCAAAGAAACCAAAATAATTGACATGATACTTTAAGTATATCCACCTTCGTCGCTAGTAACCTCGCAGTTGTTGCAGCCTTAAATTTACATACGTAAAAAAGAAAAAATGTTCTTCTTCAAATTTTTTTTCTTCATAGGTAAATGCCGTATTGAACATCGAACGTATAAGATAGGTAGAAGCAACAAGCGCTTCTCATTAAAAGGAAGAAAGCTTCCTATTAAAAGGTCCAATAAAAATTTATAAAAACCATTCATCTCCTTCAAGGACACTGATTTACGATTTAAGCGTTATCAGTCAATGTCTCATCTTGCATTAAACATTACATTAACGCCTAATGTCTTCATAATGCTTAGAACGAGAGATTTTATTTTCCTATAAAAAGAACCACGTAACAAGTCACGTATAATAACCGAAAAAAGACGAGGAAATAAATTCTTAAGTGCGTGATATGAAACAGGTCGACGGAGGAAATTTCGTTTCGGAGGCAACTGCGATTTATCCACGGTGAGCAGCGTTCGACGTACCTTTATACAAACATATTACGTCGATATAGGATAAATTGCTTTATTCCCAGAAGCACTTATTGGCACTATTACCGCTAACGGAGCGCCTCCAGTACAAATCATTGCAATTTCCTGTGCTGTTTTTCAACGTCAGGCGTCGATGCGGGTCGTTTTTCCGACAAAACTCTTTAATGAACCGTTCTTCTCCGACTCCACACCAGCAAAACGTTCTGCAGCTCTATATTTTCTAGTTTAAAACTTATTGCTCCATACTTTCCCTTTCGATAGTCCTTTTGCGACGAGCCTCACAGAGAAAAGGGTTTTAATGCCCGACACGACACATCGCGTGAACCTATTCAACCACACACCGATTTTACCGATCAAGCGTCTTTCTACAATCCCTGACATCGAATTAACATCACTCGGTTAAGAACACTCGATATTTTCCACCTTTCCGGGAGAAGACAGAGAAGCGTGAGCGAATTTTGATAAAAAAGTTAATTAGTTATTGAGGTTTCTCCCTGTTGTCTTCGTTACAGCTCGTTACTTTCATATAGAAATTGAAATTATTACCTAGACAAATATGACTTAAAATATGATATTTGATACTATGCGAACGTTAATAGTTATGATTTAAATGTACAATGATATAATTTAAGGAGCGTGCTATTTCTTTTTTATTTTGTATACAGACGGAATTCATGATCACGAAGTTTGGAATTCCATCATATTTCAAATAAAATACACGTTACTTGATAAGAAAATAAAATGCGAGAAACAGAGAACGTTAGACAGTTGCTTAAAATGCGAAGCTTAAAATAACATCTTTGCAAAAAAGTTTATACGCCATTAAATTGTGATATTGAATTCTAATTACTATGTAATTAAATATCATACTTATCGTTATTATTTATTTATCATACTTAGCCTACGCCTATCGGCTTAGGAAATTAAATAATTATATATAATAACTGTATTCAACAGAGAGACGGAGAGAGTATAACTCCGATCTATAGCTCATAACTCAACACAAATCTTCTTTTCAAACACCCTTAACCCCATCCCATTTCTACAGCAATCGTGCGGCAAAACACACAGTTCGTTTCCCGGTAGGCGTTTATAAAGCGTGTACACGCCATTTAGGAGTCGTTTCGCGGAGCGGACACGCGATATGCCATCAAAAGAAGCAAAAATTAGAAAGCGGAAATTGCTGTCCCCCGCGAAAATGTTCATCGGCGCGACGAACAGGCCATGGTCTAAGTGATTAGCGATAGGTAATTATTGTAATACATGACATTCCAGACGACCATTGATCCGACCGATCTGGAAACGAAAGGAGCCGTGATTCTGCTTCCGTTTCTGCCGGCATTATGAATTTTTCTCGCCGCTTAATAACACAGCTAGCGTCTCGAGGCGACATGCGTTTAGCCGTGGCTGCAAACGCATCGATCTTAAGAGTCCGTGCCGATTCTCCATGCTGCGTGCGAAGAAGAGCAAAAGGTGGAGGAGGAGGAAGAGAAGGAGAAGGAGCAGGAGGATGCCTCGTCGAAGAAGTCTAAGGAAGCGAAGAAACAAAGTTGTACGTGGACAAAAAGCTCGCTCTCTCGCACCGTGGCCGCTAAACACCGGGGCAAATGGAAAGAATCGCCTGGAGTGAGAAGCGAGTTCTCCCCTCGTCGTTGAACGTTCGAGAGCCCTGAGGTAGCTGGGAGGTCTCTCTTCCTCCTACCATCTCCTTTATCCTCTGCCACACTCGGTGCTCGCTTCTCAACCTCGTCCTTCGTCGTTGCACCTGAAATAATGATAACCGTAATGATTACGAGGAGGAAGAGAACCATGCCGCGGATGATCACGAGGAGAAGGAGAACAACGAAGCCGGTCGGAATTATTAGTTAGGTTTCCCGGTATCGAGGAAGCATGCCGACGCAACGAGTACACACCGGTCCCTACTCTCTCCTCCTTCTCTTTCTTCTTCCTTCTTCTGCTGTCGCGTCTGCTGCTTCGCCGTTCTTCGCTGCTCTCTTCCCCCGAAGCTAGTAGTCCTCTGTCCTCTGGCTGGCGGCGTGTATCGGCACGCTGGAAACGAGTGTCATCGGGTGTACGCCGGCTGCGCGGATCGGCAATGACGCCCCGTAAAAACGGCCTCGAAAAAAGCGCTAATGCCGGCGGATTCCTGAAGGAGGGTTCGCTTCTTGCCGGGGGAGCCGGCTACGCACCGGAGACGGTTACGAAACTGGTATATCATCACGGCATTCTTTCCGTGGCCAGAGCGACGATGAGAGCAGAGGAGGCGACGACGACGTAGACGAGGACGATGACGACGACGAGGAAAAGGAAAAGGAGCAGGAGGACGAGAAAGAGGAGAAGGAGGAGGAAGAGGAGGAGGAGGAGGACGCCGACGAACGTAAATTTCTGTACTTCTTTATGCCCGGCGGACGTTTAAAATCCACTTTAGCTTCTCCGCCGTCTCACAATGGGACCACCCAGCACTACGAGCATTCACGACCTTTCCTCTGGCTTCGATATTAAAACCGAACGTTATAACGATGACGCCCGATGCCTCGGGAGAATTGAAGAGGAAGGGCAGAATCGAGAGAAGGGATAAGAAATAGCTAACGGAGGGATCAAGCCAGCCAAGGGGTGGAGAGATATTAATTGGCCGATTGCTTTATAAATAATGCGCTATTAACGTTCTCGGGCGGAAAAACCGTTCCTGAAATAGCATCGGTGATTTGTAAAATTACCGGAAAGGGAATGTTACGTAGGTATAAGACCTGGGCTGTGGTATCGATGCCATAAAGCTTCGTACTTAAGAAGGATAGAGATAGGCCGCAGTCGCCTCTGGTCCCAACGACGATCATCGTGACACCGTGCACGCAGTAAATACGGATTTCTGTTCGATTTATAATCGTCGAAAGCCGCAAGTGCCAGCGATTCGACCTTGAAACGATCCAATCCGATCGTGTGCCGGCGCGGATTTTCCATAGTGGTGCTCGCACCCCACTCGCGCATGCTCTAAAAAAGGAGATAACGTGCTTTTAATGCGCGTAGCCCGCTCCTCAACGATAAAATCCATGCCCTCTCTCTCCCCTACACCTTCCTTCCGACACATTTTACGGGTGTTCCTGTTAGACGCGTGTCCGGATTACTTATATACTGCCGCCACTCGCCGCCGCGGTTTATTACAAGATCGTAATGCGAGCTTAATTATCCGCGCGGACCCGCTCTAATGAGGGGAATCAATCTTGAGAGGCGCGGCATTCATCTTCGTTCCACGCGTCCCCGGAATCGTCCTCTTCACCGTCGCTGCCTTCATTCAGCAGGGTCATTCATGCTGAGCTCTCTCACGTCCTTGATACCCGGCGTCGAGCCTGGCTAACCCTTCACCGAGACGACCAGTTGCGTTTAGATGATGTTCGCGTGGCGATTGTTTGCCCAGTCTTTATGCGTTTCTTTGCCGTTTCTGATAAGTCTACTTTATTAACTTCTTAAATCACGGTTTGTTAATGCGACATTATATTCGACTTTAATGGAAATGGTAGTTAAGGAGATCTTATTTATTAAATACTGGTTTACTGTTATGGAATCAATTTAAGATCTGACTATGGTGCTTTTGGTGATTCGGATTAAGACGTGCTTTGTTTTGTGCTGAATATGTTTACAGCTGGCTACTGTAGTAAAAATTATCTAATGACAGTACGGATTGATATATAATTAGATAACTTTATGTACATTTGATGCTAGACGACAGTATTTTATTTAGTTAGCAAGACTGAAATTTTGATACTGTTTATTACTATTTAAACACTTTTTGTTTCACTTTTTATTTTAAGTTTTTCAGAAACTTTGAAATTATGCAGCATTCTCAAACTACAATGACATACTTATATTATATATACTTACTCTCTATTTTTTAAATAATTGAAAAGCTTTCTTTTTAAATGATCTCCAATTTTACATGGTATGATTCGGTATTAACGTATTACAAATTTTCCCGTATATTATTCTACCTACACGCGATAAAAACTCCATACGCCCAGACAAATTAAAAAGACCACGTCCTTCGATTCTGACTCATCTCGAGCCATAAAACGGCACTAAATTACTCCGGGCAACATGGAAGGCCGTCAACCGAAGCAGCGCAGTCTTTCGTAACAAGCGCAAAAAGAGTTCGGATCACGATCGACATTGTACGCTCGCAATCTTTGCCAAAAAAGGCTCGACGTCGTTTCACCAGCCGGAAATCGTGCGGGCTTTCGATAAATAATCCACAATACGTACTTTCGAACGTTGTTCCGTCACCAAGATACCTGACTTCCGAGGTAATATTGTCGTAGTGTACACAGTTGTCATCCTCGAAACCGTTGTCGCGAAAAGAGGCTATCCACGGTCGCGAAACTGATCCGGTTAACCTTCGTCGATGGATATTCTTGCAATATGCAAGCGTGGCGACGTAGGTCAGAATACGTCAAGGGTCAAATGTAAGAAAAAAGAACAAAAAACAAAAAGAGTAAGAAGTATTGAATCAGGAAGTTACAGGAAGAGAAAGGCGAAAATATTACAAGGATGTTTTAGTTGAATAACTTTTTAAGCAGAAAACGTGAATGAAAAAAGATGAAAAAATATATATTGATCAAATTCAAGATCCAAATCTATTTTCTTCTTTTAAAATACTATGTCCTTTAAACGAGAGTTGTATCTCGCAGGACCTGAACCATTTCGTAACCGTTTCAAACGGATAACGTTGTTGTCGAAATCTACGTTCATTCTCACTTTCACCACGATGAAGAGCATCCTTAGCACCATTATCTATCGGGTCTCGATATTCTTTTGTTCTTTCAATTCTCGAAACGTTCGGGAAGCTCAATAATAATCATTATCTTTTTTATAAGCTTTTAATGCAGGTAACTACGACATTCAATGTAAAGAATATAAAAGTAAAAACATTAAAAAATAACAAGTACATGAAGAAGATGGGTAAGAATAAACATCTTTACGACATCAAATTGCTACAACGAGTAAAACACGACCGAGGATGTCTACGTGGTTTCAGTCGTAACGACGCGACGTCCTTGCACTTTCCCATACAGAGGTCGTTTTATAGAAGCGCGACTCTATTCGAGATAGAGCGGCCGTTATGCTTTCGTTCAGCAGCAACATGCACCGTCCGGCGTTATGGTTCACCAGCAAAGCGTCTCGCCGGCTCGTATCCCAGGTGACCATTCTTACAGCCGACTGATGTCTACATTTTGTAATAGAGGCACGTCGAGCGGCACGACTGTAATTTCGAATATGCGTGTAAACAGTTTCCAAGCTTGCTCGTTTGTTCGATGCAAAACTAAATGTGGAATTCTATTACACGCTTCTGATTTGTGATTTGGAATGTTTCAAATTTTTAACGAATGTTTATTTCTTACTTAAATAACATCGTGTCAGATTTACTGCATAAGTTCTACCCATCTTTCTATTTATATAGGATATTCCAGGATTTAAGAGTCAAATTTTGTCTGTATATTCTATGGACACTATTAAATAAAAAATGTTATGTAATATGTTTACCAGTTAAAACTTTCGTAAAAAATTGCAATAAAAATTCAATTCACTTCTTTGGACTTTTATATGTGGATAACTTTGAAGAAAAAAATGAGATAAAAATGAGAAAAAAAGAGATAAATGAAGAAAAATATACTAAGCAGGCATTGTTTTTGATACAAGGAATTGATTGGTATACTGAGACAATATCAAAATGTGCTTCGTAGAGTAATTAATTCAATCCAATTCTTTTTACCGCTGTCGGTTAACAGTTAACGATTATATCGATTGTAAACCTATTTTCGTCTTATATCTTAGTAATTGCAACTTTCTTCCTTTATATTTCTTATCTAGAATGAGAGCTAAAATTAATTCATTTTTTCCTTATTCTTCAGTCTCTAATTGACTTTCTACCGTGCGCATTTAACGCGAACGTTAGTTACGTGATATTTTATCAGTGAAGCCGGTAAACATTCTTTATTCGAACAATGACTCCTCTCGTTCGTTTCGCGAAAGCCAGAAGCGCGAAACATTATGCAACTCGTAACTAACGTCGCGCACGTTCTAGGCACTTGTGTCCTGAAAACGGGCGCAGGTATAAGCACATTCCACGGTGTTACAGCATGGCGAACTTACACAGAAGGGAAAAAGAATGTAGCTGTGCGCTCTGTCGTTACCCATTTCCTAGTGTCGTCGTAAGCTTACTTCACGATTGACGCAAGAAAGTACTTAACTTATGCGCAGTGGCATTGGCGCATGCGCAGTCGCTGGAGAGCTTACGTATACGCATGCGTAATACACTTCTGGCGCGTCGCGCATCTTATTTTTACTTGAACCAAGGATTATTCATTATTTCGCGACATTACCTCCTCGTTGCAGGTTTTGCGCCAGCGAATAAAACAGAGTAAATCTACCTGCACCGTCATTTTACCAGAGTTCTGTGTGAAAGTTTAACGCGCGCCATTGATTATACCAGCCGCTTATTTGACAAATTGGTTTTCTACGCAAAAACGAATAGTAAGGAAGATTGATGAAATTATACAAGATAATCATCAATTAATTGCTTTGGCATTAAAACTTTAAAAAGTGGGGTTAGGCACTTTTGCCTATGAACAGTTCATACGTAAATATCTAAGTAGCAATTTCTAACTACATTTATCTGTGTTCCCTGTAATTTCATAGTGAAGGGAAAGAAATTGGCGGGTGGGAAAAACCGAAGGCAGGTTTATCGGAACTGAAAAACAGCGAAACGAGAATACAACAGTCGTGAAGCTGAACGATCATTACGTAAAAGTCAAACAGAGTCATTACCTCGTAATTCGAGGGTCTTACGTATTATCGAAAGAAACTTGGTACGGAATAAAGTAGCGTAAATTTTGTAGATAAAATCGAAATTTACTGTGTCTCTGTCTGTTTGTTCGTTTCTTTGCTGATCGTCGCCGTTTCTCGTCGATAATATGGAATTGTTGGTCGATAACAGTACGTACGCTTCGATTATTTGTTCCTATTTCCTTCTATAGGACTAACGGAGGAAAAATGCGCTTGCAATAAATTCTGTGGCGGCTGATAGCGACAATCGGCCGACAATGCATCGGCACGCATTGATCGTGGAATTGTGTCACAAGCGCCATGTTCCATCGACGCGTAACTTGCCCATTGTATCCACGGGGACGAATAGGTGATAAAAATCTTAGTGGCAGACACGAAGGATTTATATCTGTCTATACGCAGGTGCTGCACAAATGTATTTTCATGTTACGTGGATTTAACTGCGCAAACATAACCTATTCTATGTTGAAAACATTGTTCAGATAGCAATCTCTTTTGATATTAAAATTGATAGAAGTGAATTTGTCAAGAAGCCCTGAGATGATAAAAATCTGAGTCTAAATGGTCTTACAAGCGCTTAAATCGATTCCATAATATTGTAGCGCCATATGAAGCCGAAGTCAATTCACTTTAAACCTCTGTCTGGTGTATCAATATCTTCGATATATATGAAGTAATTTAAATTATTTTTTTGCAATACACATCAGGTTTATATCAGTATAGATAATAACGTATGAAACTCTGTGATTCAGTATCTCGTGGTTTTTTTTAAATGCAAATCTAAATTTCGCAAATATCGTATGGTACAGATATCAGAGAATTTTCTATGTTATCTGAAATCTTTGCTCTTTTAAAAGCACTCGTATCAATAAAAGCAATCTCACCACACAAATTGCCTCTTCACGAAATATCGATTTCACGGTGTTAACTTAAAAGATGTAGAACGTAAGAAACACATTTGCAGCGACAATTTTCAAGCACGACTGCAGTGCTACCGGTTATCGTGCACCGATATGGTATAAATCGCGCAATGAGTTATCGAGCGATGTCGGGAAATGGCGTGAAATGTAGGTTGCAATATTGTACGAACCGCGTGTCGACCATATCGTGCACGGTGTCAAAACAAATCGGGTACTTTTACCAGGTAACGCAGTCATTAAAGACATAACTTATTCCTCGATCGTGCGTCCCTTTGGCGCTGATTTGCACGATCGAATCGTCGTATACACGCCGGATAGATTTATTTCCACCGCGATCGGTCGACTGTCGGTTTCTTGAATTATGTCTGGGCACGCTCGCCTATGTTCGATCCGCGCAGAAGCGTCGTGAATATCTCGCGAAACTAAATTCGACCGAGGAATTTATGTAATCTAATATACTTAATTGTACATAATGTCGCAGCATATTGATTTGAAGTTTATATACAATGAATTTAAATAATGAAGTATAAATGTATAACTAATTAATCCTTAAAAGTTACGAAGGAAAATTAACGCTATCATGACTGAATTTTGACTCTGGTAGATTTCATTTATTCTTCTAGAATTATTTCATTTCATTTTTTTAAAAATAAATAAACATGTATTTGTTTTGTATCAAAGTAACGTAATTAAATGTTTTATAGCGACACTACATTTAGCACAATAAAGGAGTTATATATTGCCTTGATGAATTTCTTTTTGTTTGACTCAACGATAAAAAATCTGTAAAATTATTCCCCACTGAACGCAGAATATAGAAAGAAAGAATATATTTCCTTTTGAATATTTAATGTATGTCCGTGTTACGTACGGATTCAAAAGGTTAACCACGAATCATTTTAGTTCCGGGAACGGAGAACTAGACGAGAGAGAAATTTATTTCAGCTTCTGCTATGCAAATATTTATTTCGATACAGAGTTTCAACCACGAAATATATACGAGACTCGCATATCAGGTACATAAATTAAGTATATTTTTTAATACATAAATTCTCTTAATTAAAGCATTGTATTTTAATTAAAGCATTGTATCATTATATTTTTTTGATAAAAAACATACTCAAGTATATGAGTAATCTTGTGAATATTCACTATCTCGTGATCATTTTACGGATTAGACAACAATGTAATTGATAAAAGAATTCAGTGATTCTGATATAAATGGATCAAAGTAAAACAAAACCCTCGACGAGAACCAATTTTGAGGAGAACGAGGAGAAAAAAACGTACACGCATTTGTGGTACTGTGAAAACGGGTAAAACGACTGGAGATTGCCGAGCAACTGCCGCCATCGGTGCTATTGAAGGCTCTAAAATGTTACTCTGATGACTTAACTGGAAACTCTAAAACCAGTTCCCAATAACCTTTTGCGGTGAGTCGAGCGACGCGACAAAGCAGAGAAAAACGCGCGGCTGCGTCGGATAAAGCACAGAGGCCGTGTATTTATTGCCGCATGAAACGTAATACGGGATGCATTATTAAGATTGCGCCGACGCAGAAATGAAATATTCAGTTCCGTCGATGTGATCCTTCTGATTCTGTTTGTTGCGAGCCTGCGAGCAGATTTATCATCATCTTTCGTGGATTATGTAAAAAATTGCTTGACTACCTTACTTTCATAAAGAAGAATTTAAATTATTAAGATTTCTCGTATCATTTTTAAACTTTCGATGTCATTTAAATTTGAATCCTGCTGCGTGCCTTGAATTTTTGAATTTCACTCTTGCTTTCATTTTAGTAAACGAGAAAGATTCGTGCTATTTTAAGAAAATATTTAAAATAATAACTAAACTGGATATAATTTAAGATAACCATAATAATAAGTTTTCTATATTCTGTTGACAAATTTGCGAGATATTTTTCAATGTTAAAGAAATACAAACTGGCTCGAAAATAGTAGAAAAAACGCAGTGGAATTAATTGCGCGTAAGTAATACATGCAAGGTGAGTTCATTCCTTTTGTAACTATTAAAGCGGTTCTGAGAAATCAGCTGTTTCTACTAGCTCCTTAATTTGTATTTTTATTATCAGAAGAAACGTTGAAAATGAGAAAATGAGTCAAGTGTTTGCATTTGCACGCTTGCACTTCGCTTAGAAAGTGACGGTTGCGCCGTTTTGTTGTCTTTTAGTGTTCTTCGCGATAGTTGATTCAAGACCAGCAAGAGAAACACTAGAAGGAATTTGTAGCGTTAAAAAGTTAAAGTGGAACGTTCCGAAGAAATTGCGCTGCAGTAGTTCTGTGTGCAAGTACTATGTATTAAAAATGATGTATTTGATATAAAAGCTGAGTAATACAAATAGCGCCGACTATTTATAACTAATGGGAAATGGTTAGGATCGATAAAACAATCGATATAAAAATGAACGTTTCAGTACCTGAATCGATGAGCGGTTCTACACAATTTCTGAAGTCGTTAAGAGACACGTAATTATTTCCACCCAAGGAATGTGTAAAAATGATATACATGTTACATATATTAAATGATATACATATCTGGTGATGATTCACATAATAGTATTTAAGGTAGCGAAATTTATGGCCACAGCAGGATCATCATTATACACCACCTAACAGGACGATTCGTTCAAGTGGAACAACATTGTAGCCAATCTCTCGTAGCATGCAAGTTACCCCGTACAGAGAAGGTTGAAGGTCAGCCTTTCAAAGAAAAGTAAATTGCACGACAGTGTCGTTTTCTAAAGCTACAGAAATGCCAGTGCTTTCAATACTTTGCATAGGTCAAGGATCGTGTCCCATGTAAAACATTTAGATTCCGCTGTTTCGAGCTACAATCTGCATTTTTAATTGTTCTTACGTCGTTTATATCCTTTCCTCTACGTTTCTCTAAATTTTTTATTATTCCTCCTATGCGAACTTCGAATATTACAGCAACAGTACAAGTGCATACAAGTAATAACATTATTGGCTTGGTTTCATATGAAACAATAAGAATAGCGATTCATCGTCTGTTTTACGATCTTAGAGTTTCTATTCCGCAGAACTAGATAGACGAAAAAACGCAGGCGAAAAGATAAAATTTGATAATATTAAGCAACAAATAATGCGACAGATTATTGGAAACGAACGACTGTGCCGATATTACGTTCATATTTGTGAATTCGTGAAATAGAATTCAAGGTTGTTAGACCGAGCAAAAGTATGAAATATTAGTAACGCAACTTTACAATTACATTAATTTACGCAAATACACCGCTTACAAGCACCTGAACACGCCTCTACCATATTCAAAACAATGAATTTGCAAAAGTGGCTACGTAATACTGCAACAATAGATTACGACATGCAAAGTCTTTATCTTAACGAAATCGACCTTGTGCAAGAATTAGCGCGAAAGAACGAACAACCTGGCATATTTCACGCGGACACGAGCATCTGCATGAAACACCGAACATTGTAAAATTCCATCAAAGTGTAAGTGACGACCACACTTTTAATATTATGCGAAGAAAAAATCATTCTTCGATGAAAACGGGGAAAAGAAATGGATGAAAAATCGCGAACAGATATATCGTTTCAGCACTCGGTTACATCCAGAGTAACGGAAAATATCAAGAACGTGATTAATAAGCTAGCGTGCACGTTTCGGTGAAGAGTCTGGCACCGGGTCAAGTATACACGCGAGGCCGTTGAGAGAAAGGGAGAAAGAGGGAAGAAGATTCCGCGATGCAAAGTCATAGGTTAAGCATTGTGGTGTGTACACACGGTAGAAACACAACTACCACGAGCGCAAGGGTGAAAGTTTACCCTGACAGTCGATTCTCTCTCGCACGTGGTCATGCGATTCACCATAAGCGTCGATATAACTTTCCGAGGATGCGCCTTCGGGCTAGTTTCTATGCGGGATGCAGCTGTTTCTACGCGTCCAGCTCATTGAATCGCAGGCCCGATGCTTTCGAAATAAACAGCAAACATCGAAGGCAGAATAACTTCGAAAAGTATGCATTATACATATACTATTTTGTAATTTTTTATAGCTTAAATATATTTATAACTTAAATCTGTTAATGCCAGATTAATTCTATAACACTGAACTGCTATTTCTTGTTGTAATATCTATTTTTATAGTCTTGTAAAAAGCGAACGTGTAACTATAACATATGAGAAATCCTTAATAGCTAAAAGTATAGTTTATTAAATTTAGTAAAAAACATTTGGAAAAAGCGGGAGATTAATTTTATTCCGTCAGTCTTGATGAAATCCAATGTTACATTCGGACGAATATCCATTTTGAAGTACAAACTAACAGGTTCTGACTCGGCTAGTATCTAATTACTCACTTTGTAACTAATGGCTAAGGTTATCTTTATCCCACCAAATACTAATGCCACGTTTAAAAATCTCACTCGAAATAGAGAGGATTTATCATAACAGCGTCTATTGCGTATTATGTGTTATATTCTGTACTCTTAAACTTCTTACTGTTATAAGTAAACCGACGCATTTAAGAATAACATCTATACAAATAAGATAGTATTCATCGCTTAAATTTTGTATTTCTTATTTAAATCACACGTGAACCCACTGCTAATATTAACTATCTTTCAAAATGCTCGAAGAACTGATAGGTACGCTTAAACGAATAATATGAAAATTCATAAGCAAATCATGCCCGAGGATCTTCGCGTAAATCTCTTCAATTAAAGAGGCCACGTCGTGACTCTCCGGCAAGCAGGATAAAATCATCTCGTTTTCCCACAAACTCCGAACTTTCCCAGAGGAGCACACACCGACAGCTATATACCGATCGCTATCGATCGGCCATCGTACGAGATCTAATCACGTTCTAACAATCACAGGTCTCGGCTCTCGTCGGACTGGTCGAAAGCACACCTGCGGCCTCGTCATTGTGTGGAAATGATTACGCGGAAGACACCTGGTATTCCTGCGTCACATGATGCGCCGCCAGTAAACAGTGCGCCATAGATGTCGCGCGTACGTGGTCCTGGAATGTGGTTCTCGGCGTCGAGTCGACGCTGCTGCCAAACGTTTTATCGGTTAATTACTGGAGGTGCCTAATTAATTAAGTGCCATCGTCCTCGCAGCACATTTGCTTAATTGCACCGCTCACTCTCCCGGTTAACGAACGTTTTCTACACGATTTCTTAATCACTCGCTAAATCTTGCGAACTAAGACGTACGTTTTTACTTCAGTAGGATGTCATGTCTCTTCCCATGTCTGACCTTGATTAATAATTTTTTTCTTTCATACTTCAATCTATTTATTATTTATATGTTACGCTATTGTTTCGTAGTCCTAGTTTTAATAGAATAGTTTCAAACTTTCTAGATCATGGCTACACTGTGTATTAATGTTCTTGGATGCTCTGATTTTGTCGAAGTCGATACCAAGTCCATAGGAATAAGGGTAATAACAAGAAGTTGGCAGGTTTTGATCCTAGCAGTTGCCAAATATTATATCTGTGATTTATGTTATGAAACCTTTTTCCTCTTTGTTCTTTACTTTTATTTTTTACTAATTTCTATCATTTTTTACTCGACTCCAAGTTTAACTCACAAGCTCAAGTAACGTCTGAAGGTTTGCCTTATACAACTTGGTCTTCCTCCAATGGCTCGTAAAGCATAGTTATTCGAATGTTTTTGCGAACCGCTGTACACTGCAACAACTCTTTTTGGTTGCGATAGTTTCAATCTTTTATATACAGATCATTAGGCCTAGTCATGCATAAACGATAATAGACACATTACAGTAAGTATACGTACGTACGCTTTCAACAATTGATTACTCACTTTGCGCGGGCGTATATACGCTCTCCGTAACGAGGTGATTAAAACCAAACAACTCTAAAGTTCGTTTTGCTTTTACATAATTTCTCCTCCGCTGATCCAATCGAACGTTTACAACTTAACTTCCCAGCAACCACTCACACTCTTTCCTTTAATTCACGCAGCCAGTCGGCCATGCATCAGTGTCTCATAGAGGCGCGTTTAATTTAAACGCGTTCGTCGCGATTAATACTCGATCGTCCCTAGGGGACTCCTAGCTTGTGTTTCGAATGCTGCGCGCAGATGTATCGGCAAGCGATTCGAGCAAAAAGAAAGGAAACGCGAAACGGTCCGTGCTCTGGGATACGTGCGCGGATACGTACCGCACGACGGCTTCGGTTTTAATCTTACTTATACCGGGATTCGATAGAATTAATGGCCACGCCTCGTAGCAGGCGCAATCCCTCGATTTCCGGGACCACGGCCCCGGAAAGGATTCTTCCTACGTGTTGGAGGCAGGGCCGACGCACTCGTGACCACTGGATATATTCAGGTTGGAATGTACATGAGAAGGCAAATAGCAGATGGCGATCGCGATCGTCCATGAGGAAGGGGAACGGTTCTCGTTAGGGTAGGACGAAAAGTCGACGGTGAGGTCCATGAGGTTAAGCACAAAGTTAATTAACGTTTTACGAATTCATTTAAGAACTTTGATTCGTTAGATGCGTCCTTCTGGTCCATTTTATTATGTCTTACTGTTTGCATAAAGCATTTTTGCTCGATTATGCTCGTAAGGAAGACTGGCAAGGTTTGGCTGTTAAGTCCTGGAACATCTTGTACATAACATCTTTTATGTTGTTGAATCTTAATTTTAATAAAGTAGATTCGCATAAAGTATTCATTCGTAATAAATTTGTTTTAATAGTATCGATCACAGTTTCAATGAAGAAGTTTAATACCACGAAGGTAATTCTCGTTCTATCTTAATTTTTAATCTCATCCGATCATGTGCAATATCTTTGTAACATAGAAAGAAATGCTGTAAACTCGTTCATAAAAAGATGAACATGAGTAATTGCGCATACATATGATATTTGGATATGAAAGTTCGACTCATGTAATGCCAATAGTAGGTCGAAGAAACTCATGTAATCGTAGAGATTCACAGGATGCAGCCAGCAATCAATAAATTCAGACGTTTTGTAACAGTTACGTGATTGCTGATAACCATAAAATTATGCTTTCCTGTTTTTTCTCTGGATACACTGGGAGAAAGTTGCCGTTTCGAGAAAGCGGTAATCCCGTCCCTTTTTTTCTTCTCAGACAAGTCGAAGGTTTCGCGATTTCGTCGTTGCTACGAAAGCGTTCCGTTGCAGGTGAAGCATTTACGTAATCGCGAAATATGTAATTAAGTAATTTAACTTGCAATCCGTCTCCCGATCGGGAACAAGTGAATCGAAAGGTTTCTCGTCTCGAGTATTTTACATTCAGATTATGTAAACGAACGAACAAAGTCGACCGGTCGCGTGACTAAACTTTTTGTATTTTTCAAAGACGCGACAAGATGGTCGATGGACACCTGTTCCCGTCTTGGAACGTTCATTAGAAGTTCAATTTGTGTAATCACATTTTTATTCAGCAATCGTGCTATACCGATACTCGTTTGCCAGTTTCACTCGCTATTGCTGTTGCAACTGTTGCAAATCACTTTCAACGGTAATAGATAGGAAGCCGTATCGAAACTGGTTTGATTAGTGAAAACAGTTTTCACCGTGTGGCTGTTTCGACCGACTCTTTTGCATTTCGTAATTTGCCATGCCTTCGCTATTAATTAGATACATTCGTTTGACGTTCGTGATTTATACGTTGAATCACGGAAAGAAGTTTTCTTCTGCAAGAACTTATTTCTCCAAATGTGATTGATCGTGTCATAATAACGTATTTATATCTCAATAAATGTAATGGATAATTAAACTTTAATAAAATAAGTAGATACTCTATCCGCGTTTAGAATTAGAATAAGTTTAAACAATAAGAGACAAAAATATATTCGTTCTCTAAAGCGGCATATAATAAAAATTTCGTTAGTTACAGCAGTATACGCAATGGACATCATTATCTCTTTTATTGTAAGTGGAGATTCATAATTTCATCGATCGATATCTTAACGGACAAGAATGAATTATAATCCTGTATAGAGGCACTAAATCTATCGACATACAATATAATATTCCAAATGTATTTATAAATTTACTTGGAAATATCTAATATACGTAGGTTACATAATTAACATTTTGTTTCATAGCTCTCTCTATTTCCTATCAACCATATAACTATATTTCAAGCTGATAAGATTTATTGCAGTTTATCTTTCATAGTTGCAAATAATCAGTGTATCTTATTTTTATGTGGCGCACTCTCTCGACAAATACGATTTCAATTAAAGTAACCGTAGCCTGGAATTTTACTGTCTCTTACGTGTGATCGTGTCGGTATTGAACGAAACGTTACGTAACGACCTGCCTTGTACAAGATTCAAAGAGACCTGGTATTCGACGGAGGGTTCAGCTTTCTCTCCGTGCGAACTTATTGCTCGTAACGTTTTAACGAGACCAACGCGAAACGTCTTCCAGTGTCGAGAAACGTTGCACGTTATCTAACGAAGATTGTCGCGTTTTTATATTTGAATATTTTCTCCTATTTCATTGCAATTCTAAGAAATCAGGAATTCTAATTTCTAACCGGGCCCATGTGATGTGTCCATAGAAATCAAAGACATAAATACGAAAGTTGTGGTCTTTCTATTGGAGTTAAAACATTATCGTTTCGTAACATCTAAGGATTCAATTCCTGAATATAAACGGAACCTGTTCAAAATTATTCAAGAGATGTTCTCCGAACTCAATCAGTTGTAGGTATAAATCACACTTAAAGATACCGCTTTGTCTGCTTTATTAACATACGCAACTTGTTTTACTATCGGTTCCGCTGTTCGGCTAGCCGAGGCGACAGTCAAGATCGCCAAAAAACCTAGAATTTCTACGAGTCTAAGTATGTATACATACGGTTAATCTGTAACGTCCACCCGGAAATTGTGACTATTTCTCAAGATTGGTACTTTGAAAAGCTGAGCAACCTGCTGCGACTTGCATATGTTGGACATAAATTTACGGTGGACGGTGGGCAGCCACCTGCGATACGCGTGACCGCGTGACGAAGCACGCGTGAAACCGCGTCGATCGCGAAATTATCGAACGATGAAACGGTTCTCTTCCGGGTATCACGTGACACGGTTTGACCAGCGAGGATACACGCCTTTTGCCGCTAGATTTATTTGACGCATTCACGAGATGTTTTCGTAGGGCGACCCGTACTATACTCGGGAAGTTGCTTCTTTTCAGACGTTTTGTGCAACCACGTGCAATTCATGCTGCGTTGCGTGCTTACACGGGAAGTTAAGACCGCGGTTATACGTGAATCACTTTTGTATCCTATTATAATGTAATGGGAATTGGTTAATAAAATTTTTGTTTTATTTTCATATGGTTAAGAGAATTTATACTTTTTAAATATTTCATTCAATTTTAGCCCTTATATAACGTGTTGTTGCTAACACAGCGATAAATATTTTGACTTTGTTTTCATTGATAATAAATAGAAAAAGAAGAGAAAGCTAATATATAAATAAATTCAAAGAGCACAGGCAGAGAATTTGATAAACAATATTTGAGATTCAATACATTATTTCTCAGTACTATAGCTATACCAAATTGATCGTAGAATTAGATATTATGTATTTTGCACCTTATTGATATGATTCACATTTCGTAGAAAAATCAAGTCAAGATCAATCAAGGTTTACTTTGTTGATTTATTCGAAGACTGGATTCGTTCCTTGGACTAACTAATTATTGTAACAAAGTGCACCTAGGAGTAAACACATTTATGCGTCTTAATCGCAAAAAGGATAACACGTACTGTTTCCGTATATCGTTAACGACGACATATACGTTCCGTGTTTATTACGAGTGCTTCCGCCATACACGCAGCGATCTTCTTTATCGTAATTAATTATGGATGAGTTTAAACTGATACATTTGCTCGTCGCTAGAATGAGAGTGTAAAACAAGTCGATATCGAATCGGTGTATATGCATCCTGCGTATTTTTGCATGAATGTATAAACACATCGGCAGTTTACAAAAAAAAAAAAATACAAAAGAAAGGTTTTTCCTTCTACAGAATGATTATTATGTAAAGAATGCATCAGAAATAAATAAGTCAAAGAAAAACGAGGAAATCGTAACTTGGTCATAATGTCAAGATTTTTGCGTGTTTCATGAACGAGTGTTGTGTCGCGCAACAATGCCTGGCTCGCTTCACAGTGCACCGTTAGTAATTTTCCCTGAGAGTCGATTCTTTGAACTGTCCTTTGTCACTGGCGGTGTACGATGAGATCTTTTATCGATTCCGCGAAAACATCTCGAAATGACCTTAATAGGCACAAAAAATGCGAAAATAATGCCGAGGTAATTACCGCGTTCGAGCATACTAGAGCCCTGGATGGCAGTTCTGTGTTCTTCAACATTTTTCAGCGAGATGATGTATCATCCCTTTGCCGATAATCTTAGTAATTTATGTTAATTATTTGATTGAAAATTCCCTCATGCTCTTTCTTTCTCTGGATAATTTTATAATTTTAATAACATGATAATATCACATATCAGCAGGAGCCTCTTGCACAAAAACTTGTATAACTTGATCCTTGTCAATTAATAACAGAAATAGTAATATTATTAACATTAATAGCTCAAAAATTAATATTTGTCTATCGCTTATATAACCTAAAAATCAAATATGACTATAAACTGGCTTGCAACTTTTAAACTTGTAGAGCCTCGTTTATTTTATTGATCCTATCGTGCAAGAGAATGTATTAGTAATTATCACTTGTAAAATTTCGCTGTTTAATATTAATTCGATTGTACAAAAGACTCCAGGTATCTTAATATGTATGTTTTTATATACGTATATTGTATATGCTTATAGTCGGTAGCATACGTTTGGAAAATTTACGTGCGTTAATTCAATTAAAAGAAATCATCGATTAAGAAATGATGAAAATACTGAAGTATGATTTTCTTTTAATATGGTATCAAATAATGTACGCATATACAGAAAGATCTAATACGTCGACCGCTATCAGACATCTTGTTTCATCACAAACTACATACTTTGAAATGTTATAGCTAGTATATAAGGAATATTTGCTTTCCATTAATATAACATGGTTTTCAGCATTTGTTTTAGTTGCATTGAAGGAAAGTGTAATGAAATTCAATTTTTTATACTATCATCTTATATCTTGGCATATAGAGTGAAAAAAGTGAAGTTTAGGTGTGGCAGTCAATATGTTAAATCCAAATAAAAATAAAACATACCTCATATAAGTAGTAGCATAGATATGTAGTTTTATTTGCAATCCCTCCTTATCTACACACATATAAACACATGCACGCGCTCGTCAAAGTTCGTCAGTCACGAATAAATTTACGCGGATGATGGAATTTACAGGGAACCGTTCGCGGGAAACATTCCGTTCTGACATGAATGGTGGTCCCCTAAAGCTCGCACCACAATTAATATTACAGGAAGTCGTCGAAGGGGATACATGTTCCTTAACGAACAAGTTTGCCCGTGGATATCTCGAATAATGCGCGTTTCAAATAACAAGCAGCGCAACGCGTTAGATGACTGAACTAAGCACTGAACTCTATTTACATAGAGACATTAATTAGAAAATTATAGTTTGTCGCGTTGGCGTAGTGTGTCGGAAGGACTCGATAGAGGGCTCGTGCGGGCTTAACGACTTGCCTAAGTAGACACTCTACGTGTTTTTAGTTTTATGCACGTGTGTACGCGCCGGAAGATGGTGGGTTCGTTTGAACATCGATGCTGTGCACGTAAATTATTTCGGATAGGTAAAACTTTTATAGTGCCTATAATTTAACGTTTACATACTGTTTTTATCAGTGTAGTTATTTGTACTTGTAGAAAACTCGTAAAATATTTCTGTTCTTGAAACAAAGTGCAATGTCTTATATTGACAATGTATTGTGACTTTTCGCTTTCAAAACTTGTTTATAACGTATACCTAGTGATAACGTTTGGCTTCAATTCTTCAAGCAGGGTTGAATTCTATGTGAGTAACTAAGACACTAAATAATAACAATTCATCATATATTTGTAAATTTTCCGTTACTGTCATGAAAGACATGACTCTGTTTAGATACATTTTTGGCAAAATCACATTTCATGCAATGCAAGATATTATATATCAGTCGATCTGTTTTAAGTAGATTATAGAAATAGCGAAATGATAATCTTCATATTATACTCAATTTTTCAACAATGGCAGACATATTGATTGTACTTCAACCAATGGAAACCACATCTTTTCTATATGATTTTTCTTAGTTAAGATATAACAAAACATCCCATCAATTATTAATTTTCAATAAGAATAGAAAAGGGAAATAGTAAATGCTTGGATTAAATAGATTTCCAGGTGCCTAACAACTAATGTAGCTAATGTAGCTAATGTAGCTAGTATATCGAACGAATCGACTATAATACAAAAATTATTATAGTGAAATATTTTAGTAATAATAATTTTCTGGGAAATAGTGTTGGTATTTCCGTGATCTACGTCTTGAAACATGGTATAACGAGTTAACCCACAATTACGAGAAAAGAATTACAGACGTCACCAAAATTAGTTACATTTCGAATAAACTTTGTAGACTGACTTGTACAATAATTTACCAAGTGATAGTGTTATTGAATTGACAAATTGTAGGTTATAGACTTTAAGTAGTATAATCAGAGAAAAGGAGGAGAGAAAAGAGAGAGAAAAAAAGAGAGGGGGGAGAGAGAGAGAGAGAGAGAGAGAGAGAGAGAGAGGGAGAGGGAGAGAGGGAGAGGGAGGGAGGGAGGGAGAGAGAGGGAGAGGGAGAGAGAGAGAGGGAGAGAGGGAGAGGGAGGGAGAGAGAGAGAGTGAGAGAGGGAGAGGGAGGGAGAGAGAGAGAGAGAGAGAGAGAGAGAGAGAGAGAGAGAGAGAGAGAGAGAGAGAGAGAGAGAGAGAGATGACTCGCAATTCATTATCAAACTTGTTAATGATGTAAAAAATAATTTATTAGTTGTAATTTGTTATTTCTAAAATTTCACTAATAATATTAATTTAATTGTACGAACGAATCCTAGTGTTATCTTTAGAACGATTCGAACTTCTACATTAGCATGCAATTTATAACGTTATGCACATAGGAGCTTTTCGAGTGACGCGAATCGTAAAACGTTCAGAAAGTTCGTTGACTCACGAAACCATAATGTTCTCCATTTGATAGTTGCGTTGGTAAGGGGACAGACCTCTTTGTTGATCGCGAGGTCATTGGACCAAGGCCGGTCCTACCTGCGTTTGTATTCCTACATAGCTGGGATGTATAACATGTCTATCCCTACCGCGTTACAGGGTGTCCGCAAAGTATCACCGACGCCCACTCGACCTTTAAGAGATGGTCTTTTCGTGCGCTCGTGACCGTATACGACACACGACAACGAGGTCGTTGCTTCGTGCCATTGTGCTCTTTCGTGGGATCGAATGGGCTCGTATTTATAGGTTAGGCCATGGCACCGAACGCCTACAGGTGTCAAATATATATGGCCGTGTTAAGTTTCAATGGATACGATCACAGTAAATGGAGACACATGAAACTTTGTTGAGCTGATTTCCGCGATAATAGACACTCGCTTGCCAATTTCAATTTAGCTAGGAATTACGATTATCCCACAGTACTTTATGCAGTAGTAAAATTGTACTATTTTAATAGGTAGGTTGTGGATTTGTATCAAATGAAATAGAAGTTTTTATAAATTCGATTTTTATACGGCACTCGTTCATGACATGTATGTTAATTCAACAAAACTTCATTCCTTAAGAGTCAATAATTAAGAATTAATTATTTTTGTGTTACTTTTTATTCTATATAATAATCTAATAATAATGATATTCTATATAATAATATAACATGTTGTTACAATAACTCATAGAATTTTTGTACATGTTTCTACTTAAATATGATATACGATATTGTTACATGTATTCTAAATTAATTTACATAAATACACGTGTAATTCATGTCAATATGATTTTTAATTTTAATTATTAAGCACATGTTTCTGAAAAACGTTTATCAAATCGATAATTCATTGTATTTAAATGATCGTGGGAACCGAGCTTGTAGCATTACGTTCACATACAAAAAGTCGTGATACACTGGTGCAATATCGTGAAGTAATTGTTCTGAACCAGACATGCTGACATTTCGTGCTTGCTTTTTAGTCGGAAGTACAGTATTCTTTGTAGAGAAAATTTTAAGTAATAGATGATAGACACACGTACATGAAAATAATAAATATCCTATAGAAAGCCACTATAAAAATTACAGACCCTTTTTAAAATATCTATCATTTTAACGCACTTAATTTAGCTTAAAAACCCCAATATGTACTTACATTCTTATTTATTTACTGTCTTATTTATATTTTTTAATAATGCCACATTCACGTAAATTCTTCACTATTCTACACAAATTCCATGTTATTCTACGTCACTATACAAATCAATTAATACAAATAACACCTTGCCATAGAGCCTCAATTTCTTCATACGGTTCTAGAATCTAAATGAAGGAACGAGTAATAACGACAATACGTTGATGTTCCTTCAGTTTGCGGAACTGATCATTACTCCAAAAGTACTTTTTTTCGACGCTCAGCCGGAATATTAATTTCTCCTCCCAACGCAGTTGCAGTCAAATATATAAAGTTAACGAGCCGACACGTTTATCATTGGTGCACGCTCCAGATGATACGGCTCGAAGCGTGACGGAATTGATCGCAACGGCTCTCGCGAAATTTATACGACGCTCTGGCTACGATGAGTTATTGGCTTTTGCAAAATGATCCTCGGGTCCTCCGTTCGATGTTCCGCGCGCGATTCTACGCTTTACGACGTGCCAGGTTTCAAGCCCGTCGGTGATAGTCTGTTCCGGCTACAGCACGCCGCTATCGTCGTTACAGAGGTTACGGTCCGCCAAGATTTTTCCTCGAAATCCGTTTGAGCTTGCTAGCAAAGTGTACAGAAGAGGGCTGACTACAGCAACGCGTAATGCTTGCATTATACCGAGTAATACGCGAATGAAGATTCAAGAATGGGGAAGCGCTGCCTCTGTCCGCCTCTGTACAGCCGTTATTGCCGTTGTTATTGTTGGCCCGAGGTGCAATGCCTTCGTCATTCTTCCCGATGCATTTCCTACTTCTGCACTTTGCCTCGGCACCGTTCCACGCTACCACCTGTTCTGGATGCTGTACTTCTTTTATTCATTGTTAGGTAAGTTAGGACTTTTCGGCTGCGAAAGGTCTACCAGAATGCTGTTCTACTTTGGATATTTAAACGTTGATCAAATGATTAGAAACGAAGAATGTTCTCGCTTTAGCATACTAGATATGTCTAGTGGCATTTGACAGTAACTAGGACCGGACGACAGCAGCGCAGTGATTAGCACCTTTGGTTACGAACGTTCAGGACCCAGGTGTTCAAATCCCAGCACCCGTTGTCCGGTTTTCCTTTCCACGACGTGCTTTACAAAATGCAGAAGAAACAAAAGAAACGAATTCAATCCGTGCAAGTCTTCGGATGCAAAAGAAAAAAAAGAGAAAGAAAAAAAGCAGCAGTACCTCCACAGCGACGTCTATTCCCGCAGCAGCACTATCACCATAGCATATCCACCTCATATGTATAGATGGGTGTAGACGTTTTTTTAATGTTATAAGAAAATCTTTAGCATATCATTGAAAGGAGAAATTACGCATACCAATAACGTTTCTGTCATATTTTCGTCAAATTTGAGAAGTTTTTTGATAATAGAAAAATACGGTCTGGTTGAAAGTGAACCGAAGCTCTTATCAGGATCTGTGACTCCGTTGGTGGTACTGAAATCTGGGGAACGATATTTCTGAGGAATCAAATTACAATCACATTCATGATATAAAGTTGGAATGTATATTGATTTGTAAAGTAGTCTTATAATCTCATCGTGTAGAACTCGATATTTTTTAATCTTCATAGATCAGAGATTCCTATATGTTTACAAAATATGCAACTTCTATGCACGCTGCTGTTTTACTTCTGTTTTTTAGATGAAAGATTTCGGTATCAGGTTACGTCGTATTTAATACATTAGCTAGAAATATTGAATGTATAAATTACGAAAACAATATATGTCATAGTCATTGTATAAATTCCCAAATACAACATTTGAGAATCTCACAGTGTTTCAAGATTTTATAACATTTCTTGCCGTGAAAAGTTTCGGTAATAAATTTCTGAACAACAGGATATCTAAACGACTCTACCATAAAGGACAAATGCAAATCGATGTCATTATTTTTCATTCTGTTTTCCCCGTTGCTCGATGTATACGGTGTAGTAGATAACAATGTTGACTCATCCAAACAACGTTATATTTATTAGCAGTATGGTACGTGTAGCTACATCGCATGACACGTGCGTTTTACGGAAGCGTACGCCTATTATTCCGCGAATTCCAATTTATAACTTGGCGTCTAAGCAGAGCCATATGTTAATTTAAATTCCACCCTGTTAAGATTAACGAAAAAACGAGAAAGTAGCTTGTTTTAACAGAATCGCGAACTATCGTCCGTGGTCCGTTTTTAACCAGCCTTTAGTAGTTTGGATTATTGAAGAAGGCAAATAACTTCATTAGTTTCTACGTGTTTTCTATAATATAATACTCGTTACTAAGCAACCGAGTTAATTATCTTCGATTCCTTCTTCAGTTTATTTGCGGAATCAATTAGCGTTAATGATAAGGAACATCGAGCTAATTTCCAGCTAATTTGCTCGAACTCTTGTATATCCTATAAGGGGACCTATATTCTTCTGGATTCCTGAATAATTCCCTTACTGAGGAAGGTTAAGTCGGACAGTTTACAGAAGTTCGATGCATATGTAAATATATAAAATGAGTCACCAGATTTCTTTATTTGTATTATGTTATGTCAGAAAATATAACCGTTTTTTTTATACATACTGCTTATTGGTGTTTTTATTTGTAAAACGAGAATTTTTTTATCATATGGCGATTTAGGTCAAATCACACAATTTTCATACAAGAGATTTCTTTAAACTAAGGAAATTAGAAAAATGTTTAAAAAAACACAAATGAGACATTTTGTTATTTAGAGGGAAGAATGAACCTACAGAACGAAGTTACAGATTAATATTGATCTAAAAACATTCCGTTTCTTTTTCATTTGTCTAAAAGCTCATCATCTGTTTCACATCGGTATTCCTCTAGATATCCTCATTTTATTTCTTATCCATTTTTATTTAAAAATTCCCCGCGAAGAATAGCAGTCGATTGAAAATTGTCTCGTCCGTCTCTCATCAATATTCGTTCAAAAACTCCCTTTTCTTTTAACATCGACATCCGCCCAAAAATTTGTCTCTTTCGTTCAATGTTTTACGGTATCGATATTTCGTACGATCAAAATCGCTCTGAGGTAGAATTGTTCCGTGGACAGACGCCAAGTAAGGATCTATCGCTCTTTAAGGTCCGATCTCCTGCAGGTTAAGCGGTCGCTTGGCTTTATAGGTAGTCCGCGTGCTACGCAGGAGGCGTGAGCCATGAACTGATCTATCGGCTTGAAAAGAGCGACTCGGCGAGTCGGAAGAGGGATCGGCGCACGTTGCACGGCCGGCAATGCTAACACAATCGCCACCGATGATCGCGGCGATGATGTTAATCGAGTTACCGACCAAGCCGGTAGCTTACTGTCCCGTGCGCGCATGCGCCGCACGTTGATGCACGTTTCACGAGAAACTTATCCGTAATTACTGATAATCGACGCGTTTATTTCTTACAGGCACTGACGGAATAAAGTTCAATGCGTACTAGAACATTCGAATTAAATGCAACATTCACTTTATAGAATATGAATGCTACTAATAATATATGATGGATTCGTTCATTTTACATGCCAAGTATTCAGTGTTCAGAAGCTTGTGAAAAATTGTGTTCTTTCCGTATTCCGTTTGATATCGTATTATGTAATATCACGTATAGAGGAAAAGCACAGACTCATTTTGTTCTAAATTAAGTTACTAGCTATGTGTTACTGTAGTACATATTTATGAACTTTATCAGAATGACCCAGTTAATTTCATGAACTGACATTTGCAATTCTCACATGTTCCTCGATAGCTACAAGCACAATAGGGCAATAAAATCCCCGTTCAAATACTTTCACCGTGTCAGTATCTAGCAAAAAATGAGGGTAAACACCTCAAGTACCCAAGTTTGTCTTACATTAGTATATTGACTACTAGTTACTTTCAAAAATTTCTTTAGAAAAATCTATACGAACAAATTCATCCATTACTGAATTCATTACTGAATTGTAGCAAATATGCAAATACTTATCGATAATAGTATGGACAAAGTTTAATCACGATCATCTTTCAATTCTTATCACAAAATAAATAAAAAATTACTGATTTTTATACATTGTTGAAGTAAGTCATTTGTAGTTATTATATAGAACAGTTCCTACGTGTCCATTGTCACGACCGGCATACTTCAAATCCGACGGACTGACGATAGAGATAAAGATGTGGCGGCACTCGACGACAATGTATATCGCTGAAGTGATCGCCTAATGAACCATCAACATCCCAACGGTCCTTCCATCGAAGGTTCTAGAAGAAAGAGCACGTGGCAACGATCGCGGACGCCAGCAAATGCATGGACGGTGGGGATGTTGAGGGATGACAAAAGAAAGTAATCGGATCCGATCGAAAGTAAAATCATAAGAGTCAGTCTTAGAAAGTCACGCCTAGAGTTCGAAAGTAGATTGTAAAGTGTATTGATGTTAGAAAAAAATAAAGTTTTCTTTTTTTATTTTTCACCTCAAATTCCTTTTTTATTTTGTTATTTTACGTGACACCATCATAGTTTATTAGAAAAAAAAAAACAATGTTATTTGTAATTGTTGTATAGAACTAGTCTAATATCATTGGTTAATAATGTAAAAATCGACAGAAATTTTGCAGCCACTCAATGGTTTAATCAACTAACGAACTGTGAAATGTAAGCATAACGCGGCTAATATTTATATACTTCGCTGCTGGTATTTAGTCATCACACCTTCGAAACGATTGACATTATGCAAATAATGTTGGATTTTCGCCTGTCTCGAGCGGCACCGACGAGTGTTTGTACAGCCTTTGGAACAGAAATTACGTCATTCTAAGCGACTGAGTGTGGTCGATTCCGTCCGAATCGTTTTGTTCAGTCAGGTAGGTCTATTCCTAAATGAACACAGATGATTGCCATGAAGCGACATTGGTGACGCGTTGTCATTGCTGTTAACTTCGTTTGCCGAGTTAACGATGAAACGTCCTCCGTTAAAACGTTGCAATTTAACGCGTGGATTACCTTGTGGCGCGATAAAAGGGACGTAACGTAGAATAATGGGACAATAAGCGTTGAACATGGTGAATCGTTTATTTGTGGTACGAGGTAAATGGAGTTTCATGGCAGAAAATTCGTATATTAATTTATATTACGAGTATATTATCACATTCACTTGATTCGTTCAACGACAATAATACAATTCAATACACGACACTACATGCCTTTATTATTCGCATTAATTTGCAGTTGGAGGTTAATAACACGTGTTCATAGGTTTTCTACGTTACTGACAGGATGATAATACGCTAATGATTTTTTAATAGAACCTTCCGTTACTCGGCTTTCGACTATACGTTTTGTGTTTATTTCTATAAACTGTTAAAAAAATATTTATTTTATGAACTTATAGGAATGTACGTGAGAAGTTTCACTTTTATTTGGTGAAAATCTCAAATGCGAAATGTGAGGCTAAGACTAACATGCTTATGTATTCAAGATAAGAAACAGAAGAAGATAATTTCCTATGATTCAATGTGTTAAAGTGAATTTCTAGAATTTAATGTTACTTTGTCATAAAATTGAGAATGAAATAAGAGAAATAGTTAAATTCCGAGAAATTAGCAACGTTCAATTGTGAAACGTTAAACTCATATGGATATTGGACATTTTTAAAAACCGCCCTTTGAACTATGTTAAATCAAATTAGATTGTGTAAAAAGGAAATCGGATATTTTTTTTCTGAACTCTATTTCATTAAAATCGTGTAAAACCTGAACCAGCTATATATATTGCTATCCCAATATTATTTAAATTATTTAATATCATCGAAGAACAAATTTGTACGATTATAGCTTCTAAAATTGTATCATAAAATTTACACAGAGGCTTAAAATCAGATCGATAATTATGAAGTATCAGTTGTAAAAATTGGTATCATCGAACGAAAACATGTCGTTAGAAATTTACGCCATGAAAACAAGATTTACCAGTGAATTCGTTGCTTTATTGGATATTTATTATGTGGTGTACAGGGTATCTGCGTTATATTCCGATGGTTTTTCAATCCAGTGATTTATACTAGGAAACTTCTAACGGTTCTATGTTAGATATATAGTAAGTAAGATACACCGAGTGGACAGACACGTCTCGCTTCAATTTAGCTTTATACGCGATTAGAAATCGATAGAGAGTCCAGTTGACTTATCTCGAGGATCGTTCTAGGGTGTTACTTTGTACAGGCCCTGTAATTTATCTTTGTGTCCGTCGATAGTTCTCATCCAACTCTATGCTGTAAACTGTATTTACGCTTCAATATATTAAACAATGAATGTCTTTGATTTTTTCACCGTTAAAATGATTTAAATACAATTATTTTATGATAATTTTTATATTTCAATCAATTTGCGAGATATCCTTTGAACTTTTGTTTCCAAATTTGTTTAGCAAGATAGTTGTTTTATACAAATTATTTTTATACATTCTAATAAAGCATTGACCTTTATCTATCTTCCGGCGTCGATATTCTACCTAAGCACCACGCGAATCATAAAAACGCAAACGATACGCGTAAATGAAAGAAGGGAAAGGACAGCTTAGCCTTTTTCCATCATTCTCATAGCATTTGCATAACCATAACACGTCAACATTGTATACTAAAAGATGTAGTCACGCAACTCGACGCTACCTCAAGGCTAGAATTATCTTTGCACGATTTAACAAGCAGTAGCCTGATTTCAAAACAGATTTTACTTTGTCGGTGTGCACTAACTTGCAGTTTCGTAGAATAAGTTTCAAAATAATTTGTCGCTTTTTTTGAAAATCTTCTTTGAATTGTGTCATTTTTTAATCACCTCTTTAATTTAGATACATTTGTGTTACTCTATTAATTCTCCCTAATAAGTCACCTACCTCTTGCTTTTTGCGCGTGGTTCGCGTCAACAATGGTGTATCCGGGACAGCTGTGGTCGAAGTACATCATTGTTTTAGGGTGTGTAAACTCGTGTGGTCGCGGTCTGATGTTACGTGATACGAGCTGTGCGGTACATTGACCACTCGTGCAGTACGAAGTACTGGACAACGCGTTTCCAGTTTGGTAGCCTGTATACTGACTTAAGCTCACTTCAATAGAGCGTGTGCTGCGATATTCGTTTTCTGTTGACACCGCCGCGCCGATGCCCTCGATATGCAATCGTGTTTGTTAATATTAACACATTCGAGAGCGACAGCATGGCATATATATTATATGGTATTCCGCTATAATGACCGACGACAACACATACATATCATCAGTACTTTTAATCAATACTCAACAATTACAATTATAAGTATAAACTACAAGACAATTACAAGTATAAATAACGCTTATATCTATTATATACATGTTACACCTATAATTTCCTCATGCATGAAACAAATATCATTTTGCCTGTTTATCTTCCTAAAATTTTAACTAAAACGCGGATGACATACATTTGTTTTTAAATAAAAATTGTCGAAAACGTTTTCTTTCTACTTTTACATCCACAGTTTCATTTATTTTTTAATTATAATTGCAGAAAAGTTTTCAGTCATTCGATAAAGTTTTGTTCGAAATCATCGTTCAGAGTCACTCTCGAACGTGTTAAGGGAAGTTCACATCATTAACAAATTATAGGCTGAAGAGACTATATATGTTGTAATTTGAATAAGCTATGGAGAATGGGTGATTTGAAGCAGACGATAATGTACGAAGCGCGTATTAAGATAATTTTATAGGGATGTTTAAGAATGATCGAGAATTATTAGTTATGATTTGGTTCGATTTGAATAATTGGTAGGTTTGAAAAGTGCGATAAAGTATTCAGAAGGTTGGACTGGCATTTAACGTTCCTTCGATTGCGAATTGAATTATAAGTGCACCTTTCCTCTGTCATCCCAACCTGAACAGTGTTTGTATCTGCGATAGAAGTCTGCTTGTATGCTGACTTTAACCTTCCAATTCTCATAACTTCGTTTATGAAGCAACATGGAAAATTTTGCTAATTTCTATGTGTATTACTCGTCAAATATTCTATGCGCTCCTCGATCCTTTCCCTTCATAAGCAAGAAGAACATTCTGAAATAATCCACAACGGATTAACGTTACATTCGTGCACAAACGCATTCCCCTTTCAACACAATAAACATCGTGTTCTATTCAAACGCTCATAACATCTCGACATAAATTTACAACCGCGAGGCCGCGGTAAATGTTAAAAGCCCGAACCGCCCTGTCCTTACAAGAATCGAACCGAACAATTAACCGTTCGTAGAGGTAACAACGCGTTCCTGCGTTGTGTAAACGCCTTTATTCCGCGGTCGTAGTAGACGCATTGGCTACCATCGGCGCATTCTCTCGGAGCGACATATTTATGAGCACTTCGTCAAGGTTCGAGTTTTCCTAGACCGGTCCTTCTTCCACTTCGTGAGCCATCCTCGTCGCGTGCTCCTTCCTGACAATCATCGGTCGATCCTTCTTCATTTATCCGCAGCGTTGCTGCTGGCCCAGGACAAAGCGCGAACTGCGCATTTCCTAGGAATTCACCTGAAAAGTAAAGGTTACACCGGCAGCAAATTGTCGTTGATTAATCGCGCGTTTCGCGTGAAAGGTATTTTGTCGTGACCGGACGCGAGCTTTCATGCACCGGTCTCTGGGGTGGAGAGAGGTCGCGTTCGAGAAGATGATGAACGGGGAAGAGCATCGTGTCAATACGATGTAATAGAAAACAAGTATTGTCTTCTGACGTCTAGCGATATTTTTAGTCGTGTAATGTGTCGCGTATGGAATAAATGATCAGGGGATTGCATTGTACAGACTGTATTATGCAATTGTAGTTTTTAAATTGTTGAGGATATTACGACGAACTCCATCAGGTACTGGTGAAATCAAACGATTTCATATAACACATCGTGTGAAGTATAAACTATTCTTGCATTCTATATAATCAGAGAATCAACTTTAATTATTCTAAATGCAAGAATTTGTTAACGTTCCTACGTTTGAATGGATAGCTATTTTATAAAGTGAAAGTTAAAATACACATACCGTAACATACTAGTTACGGACGAAACATATTTCGAGTTATCTGTTTCTTTCATTTTGAGGACAATCGAATTAGGGAAGAAGGTATCTGGTGCAACTGAATTAACTTCGTTATTTCTCATAAATCCTACATATACCTTTGTCCGTTATATTAAATCAGTCAAAGCCACATGTATATTAACTTGCATTCAATATCTTCGACTAAAAAAGCCCAATTTCATAATTTCAAAGTCTTTAAATCCTGTAAAACCCTTTCCTTTCGCCATCATCAACAATTCACGCTGTCTTCACTCGTGTACCATAATCCTCCTTGCCATCCACCCAGCATCTAGCATCACCTTTAGCATAACCACGAATGCGCGCGAAAGAGTGCTTCACCTTTAAACCTCTCAGATTAGCGATTCCCGGCTTCGAGCCTTGGCTCTTTTAATAGGTTGTACGTCTTCGTAAGCGTAGAATTACGCGGATTATTGCCGAGGCTAATGTCAGGTGTGAATGTCAGGCGAAACGCACGAAAGCCAATGGCACGGCTTTTTCACCGCAAGAGCGCGCCTCGTATACAATCGGGGGAAGCCACGCGCTGTGCCACGTGCGTGCAATTACGCCGCGAAACCCATATGATTTAATCGTTTGTGTGCACGCGTGTCGTTACGAACGATTCGTTCGTGTCACTACAAATTTAAGTCAGTTAAATCGGAGCTCCTTAGATTTCTCTCATTTCACATGGAAACTGGTCGTGTCTCCTGAGTTGTTAATAGAGCATGCGCTTATAAACAGGCCTTGCGGGAAGTTTTTGGATCAATTAGCATTAATATATCCTAGGTTTGCGATTTGAAATTAAAATGAAAATAAAGATTTGAAATACAGAATCATTTCAATTATTTTAGTTGAAGAGAGAGAGAGAGAGAGAGAGAGAGAGAGAGAGAGAGAGAGAGAGAGAGAGAGAGAGAGAGAGAGAGAGAGAGAGAGAGAGAGAGAGAGAGAGAGAGAGAGAGAGAGAGAGAGAGAGAGAGAGAGAGAGAGAGAGAGAGAGAGAGAGAGAGAGAGAGAGAGAGAGAGAGAGAGAGAGAGAGAGAGAGAGAGAGAGAGAGAGAGAGAGAGAGAGAGAGAGAGAGAGAGAGAGAGAGAGAGAGAGAGAGAGAGAGAGAGAGAGAGAGAGAGAGAGAGAGAGAGAGAGAGAGAGAGAGAGAGAGAGAGAGAGAGAGAGAGAGAGAGAGAGAGAGAGAGAGAGAGAGAGAGAGAGAGAGAGAGAGAGAGAGAGAGAGAGAGAGAGAGAGAGAGAGAGAGAGAGAGAGAGAGAGAGAGAGAGAGAGAGAGAGAGAGAGAGAGAGAGAGAGAGAGAGAGAGAGAGAGAGAGAGATAGATAGAGAGAGAGAGAGAGAGAAATAAAATTTGAATATTCTGAAAAAGGAGCTTGTAGGTCTATGGCAAATAATAAGTAATATAAGTACCGAGTATATTTTTTAATCGAGTAGTTAAATTATTATAAAATTTTCATTTATTTCATAAATATAAAATGAACGAAGTTCTTTAAAAGCTATTATAATTATCATTTCAAACGTAGCTATTAACTATAAATAAAACGTGCGACGCAATTCACTCAATTCATCCTATAGATGTTTTTCTCAGAAAGTTTCTCGGTTATAAATTTCCTCATGCGTAGCATTTGAAGAGAATTTTTATTTTGTTACGTATATAATCTATAGTTGTTCAAGATTTTCGTAACTTTCCTACTTTCCATATCGTTTCAGTTTTTTATCTCTCTCTTTCATGGTAAAATTACTCTTTCCTATGATCAGATACTTGTAATTTTCTTTAATTATTGCCTATGCTCTGCTCCACGGTAACTTCCTGCGACGACAGAAGATGATGACATAACTGTACTCGTCGAGTCGTGCAGATAGTCACTTGTCCACACAGTTGCCTGTTTCTGTTTTTGTTGTTCGGAAAGGGTACGCATAACCGTGCGTGATCATAATTTCGGTGTAAACTGGATACAAGCGCAGGAAGTATCTGCCTCCGAGTTCTGCTATTAAGTTCTGCTTATTCGTTTGTCTGATCAGATTTCTCTTGGTACTCCGATGTTACTTAAACCTGTTAATGCGAATCAAAACTTTTAGAAATCGTATATGAACAAAAACTGCAGTTTTGAATTTAACTAATGCTTTTATAGCTTTTAGTTCAAAGAGCAAATTATTAATCTTAATCTACGTAAACACTTTTTGTAAATGGTATCTTTTAAGTAGTTAGTATATTATAGAGACATGTTCAGACAGCTCTATTTCTTAAAATTTTTTCATGAAAGCTATTGTCCAATTTTTTGAATAAAAGTAAGCAGTTTAACTGTTTCACTCTTACGTATTGCATTAAAAATATTATTAAGTAATTACATGATAAATATATTTTTATTTGTATAAAAATATGTACAAAAAGTAACAATAATTTAATATATTCTAACTATTATACTATTCGGATAGCTTAATCCTTAAAAGTCTTTTTAATAACAAAAGTTTTGGAACGTTCACATAAAAATCACTGTAATTTAATATTTCACAACCAAGAATATCTTCGTATATCGTAATAATCATCCTCTTGAGACAACCTGCATTCCCAATAACAGGTCAGAGATCACCTTCCAGTACCAGTCCTTGATCCCGTTCTCGCGATACGATCGATTAACGAGCATCCGCATTTTTGCCGCACGCATTCCCGTGTACTTCTATACCGCGTGCTTTCTCGTGCGATCCGTAGTTGCATAACGCTCGATGAAATACGTAATAATCTTTGCTGCATGACGCGAGTCGATCGAGTGTCGAGCGTATCACAGAATACGTAGATACTTATATCCCTTTCGATTCGTATGCAGACGGTCTCGTCATCGATAGTTAGGCATTTTCGTTGTTCGTCAAAGAATAGAGAAAGAGCGGAATCCACTTCCAGGCTCGGAGGCGCGCGCGAGTGCCCACGCCCTTCCGACACAATGATTTCCTATCGGACATGCAAACTCTGACTTACGTGTCAGTCGATGGATAGGTTTCCGCAATAAGGAAGCGAACGTTATGATCGATCTTTCAGTCCTGACAATGCACGCGGATTATGTCTGATGACCGTCGCTTCCCTTCTTTCTCTCTTCTCTTCTCCGATGTTTCTTCTTTCTCTCGCAATCAGTCAGGTTCAACCGACTGGAACTATGTACAGAAAAATAGTAGAAAAAAGTATTCCGTTGAAATACTCTATCGAATACGTTAGTCGTTTTGATAAAGTATCTACATTAGATGATTATATTCGAGATTAATCGTGTATAACACTCTGGTTTCCTGCCGATACGCTCCGATGATACCGCGAGCAAAGTCTCGTTTCGTTTCTCTCCGCTTCGAGAACGGTTAGGATACGTCTTACTGTATTTATTTTCCCCTCCTGTTACCCGAGCATCTCGTCCGTTACCGTGGGAGAAAGAGCCTGGAATTATGTAAAACGAAAAATCACTAGAAAACATAATCGATAGAGGAGATAGCGAAAGTCCCTCGTTTAATAATTCGCGCCATCTCAGTTTGCTCTTGCGCCCAGAGGGCGCGAGTGAACTGGATGCGATTGCGCCTGCGCAGGCTATAAGAATCCGAAGAATTTTTGGCGTGTTCCGAAATACTTGGCAGGCTTGTCGCAGCAGGGGCCGTAGCGTCTGTTATCGAGATCGTGCTTGATAAATCGATAATCTTGCGAAACCATAGCTTGACAGCGGCTCTGGTCCCCGGTTGGGCGTGTAGGTACAGTTATCGGACGGGGGATTCACCCGGAGGATGTGCTTCCTTGACGTACATTACATACGTGCACCGCACCGTGGACAAGAGTTACGTCAAGTACATACGTTCAGGAAGAGTCGCGGTCACGGTGGTTACGTAACAGAAAAGAGAGGAAAGAAACTGCGGAGAGGAGAACGAGGGAGAAGTTAGCGGAAAAACGCGTGCATCGCATTATGTAGCGAGAAACGCGTATCGCCGCCGCGGGAACGTAATCGTACGTGCACGTTGATTCGCGTAAAGGACAAGCTCGCGTGTATATGGAGATGTGCACCGTACATGGGATGACACAGTGCACGTGTATAGCGCTACAGACCGGTGTGTGCATGCGCATGCACGCGTGCACGCTTCTCGACACAACACGTGCGCGTAACGTGAGAACTTTGTCTTCTTTTCGATCTCACCTCCCGTTTTAGTCGCCATTTCCTTGGGTGGACACGGTCCCGTGCCATGTAACAGGACTTTCGGGGACCGCGGCTATTTATGACAGTCTCGTGTAATGTGTTGCATAAAATGAAACGGAATTTCCACGGGATTTGGTGTCGTTCCTATGGCATACCCGCCAGTATCCTACACGTATATGGGGGTAATTGTTTTTATGCGAATTATGGGCTAGTATATAGGAACTAGAGAGAAGAATTGGATAGATGTTGGGAAAGATGTATGGTCCGTGTCCTTATTGGGACGAAGTCGGCTGAAAATAGTTTTTGTATAAATCATTTCTCTATAGTTTGATGCTTTATACAATTCTATGAATGCAAATTTTTATGAACAATCTTGGTAGTATTTATAAGTTAGTTGTGCATATAAATGTATAAGTATACTACTTATTTGCATATTTGTGCAATTTAGCGTATGCGCGTTATTTTTAAGTAATCGTCGTAAGTCTAATATAGTTTCTACAAATAATTAAGAAGAATGTATTGATTTAAAACATAAAGTATTATAGGATGGAAAATACGCGATGAAAATTTAATTTTGGAGAGAAAAGTGAAAAGTGTTGTAAAGAGAAATACTACTGTCAAAAAATTATTTGTACGATGGTAATAAGAAGTTTGAATTAAAAGCGCAGGAGTGTTGCAGCATTCGTGATAATTTATCTATTACTTCAGTTTGAAGTCGATTGTATAGTTATAGAAATCAAATTAAATTTTTTAAGTTCGCCATTTATAATCATCCACAGATATCTGCACAGATGTTGTAACTGTTCAAATTCCTAGATTTTGCACTACGATCTCCAACATTTCTTTCTTCTTTGTACGTCTGTCTTGACGCCGAGTCGTCACTTCCGGTGACGTGAATTAAAACGGTACTGGTCCAAAGCATGAAAGTCGGACACAACCGAATCTTATTGTTAGCTCGTGACTATTGCATGATACAATATCCTGTTCGTGTACTCATTTGTGTTTTATTCAAGAAGACAATCGGCCAAGGCGCCATTTTGGGAGAGTTTTAAACAAAAGAGTAATTTCGCAAGAAACGATACAGGTAGCTGCTTAATCATTTTAAAGCTGTGCAATTTTCTAAGCAAATAATTTCCCTAAAATAAAAATAACGTATATCATCTCATATATTTTACAACTTATTTTTAAAATACTTGCACATTTGTCAGCATACCTTTTCCTTTCAAAATGCTAATCTATACAAATATCTTGTCTATATCTTTTTTGTACAATTTCTTGTATGTATAGTTGCATTTTGTTGTTATCGATCGTACCGTCAAGATACCGATATCGATCGTCTAGCCTTCTAGACGATCATACATAACTAGTGCAGTTGGCAATGCATTAAAACCTTAGAACGCAATCTCGTTCCTCCTGGTAGACCAGACATGCTCAAGCAAGCTTTCCTCTAACAAATATTCCGATCATTTATTCCTGTTCCGCGTACCGTCGTACGGTCCCATTACAATTTCATGGTTTTAAGACAAATGGAGATATTTAGGTCGTTCACCACGTAGGTATAGCGAACAGGATGCATCGGTCGAATGTATTCGTTCAGAACGCGCACGAAGAAGTAGCCGCCTAAAGGTTTGGTTAACGCGACCGTTCCGTCAAGGACAAGGTGGAAATGAGGTAGTTTGTATTCTTCGACAATCTCGTGCATGCGTCAGCTACCCTTTTTCGAAACAAAACGTTGAAAAGCATCAACCTCGAGCCTCTGTTCTGCCTCCTTCTCTTCCCTCAAATATTTCTTCTGTAGTTCTCTCTTTATCATTCTTTGTTCTTTTATTCTTGCGTCGACTCTCGTGATATCCGTTTTACCTGATTCACGATGAAAGGGTTGAATTGTTTATAGGACACTAGGAATTCAAATTCCAGAGTGCCCGAGTTCTGAAGTTGAAAACAAGATGAATAACATATTCGCTAGAGTTAGACATTTTGCCTGTAAATAAAGTATAGTTAGCCTTTTTATAAATGTTGTTTGAAAATTGATTATAAATTACAGTACGGATTTTAGCTCAATAATAGTTTTCATAATAAAATATAATAATATTATAATATATACTCAGTATATATAGTTAATATAACATATAGTTATAAGTTATAATATAAAATATATAATAGTAAGATAATCTAACAGTTTCCAGTTAAAGTTTGACCTGAGTACAAATATTACCTATTATACAACTCTGTAATAGTCATCGTAACCAAGACGTACGTATCTGAATATATGATTCATCTTTTCAAAACCAAAGAAGCTTAAACTTTCCTTTATAATATACATCATCGATACAACAATAAATATTCCAAAGGCAGAGCAACTCTCTCTTTCGACCGTGTCTCTCAAACAACTCTGTCCATTACTCCCCTTCAGGCTATTCCGCTGCTTTTAAATTAAAAGCATTTCGGTGGAAAATAAAATCGAAGTCGTGTAGTACATTAACAACGGACTTTTACGAAGTCCTCGCGACCTGTTGCCACTCGGAGTAATTTTTCTTGTTGGCGTCGAAAGGTCTATCGCGACACAATGTCCAAATGGGCCTCTTTGTCGTTGTCGTGGCCGTCGATGGCTTACGTAATTTTTTGTTCGACACGCTAACGCTGCGGCTTAATATCGAGCAGCTTGTTCATGCGCCGACGCACCGGAAATGTTGTAACGTGGGATGACGCCAATGGATAACCTTGTTGCCATCATTATGCGGTGACTCGAGATGGCTGCGCGCTGTTTGCTTACTGTCTCTCATTGTGCATCGTTGCTGGCTCTGAATGGAAGGCAGTTTAAATAATGCTCGAGCCGTCGCACGTCTAACCATTAATCATCCGCCGGAAGAATTGCTCGAGGATTTGTTTATAATTATGTTGCTGAGCATTGGTAACTTGACGTTGTTTGGCTGCGAATTGTCGAGCGTGTTTGATCGGTTCTTGTTGAGTTAGAAGAAAGATCCTAGGTTTTTAGCGAGAGACACGAGGAAATGTGTTTTACGACGGTGGGTAATGAAAACTTATACAAATTGAGCATGACTCTGATAAAAATTTTTGGTAGGAAAAGTAAATGATAATTACGTATCTTGCAATAATATGTTATTTGTAGTTGTTAGTATAGGCGTTAATAGCAGTCTGCTTCTATACAAGTATGAAATTATAATGCACAACTACTGTTACTTTCCTTGATTCCAACTATCTACGATATTTATTCTATTTGACATAAAATTGCGCAAGAGAAGCGTAATCCGTAACTTATCGATCTACCATTGGTCGACTAGTTGTAAATTACCGTGCAGAAGAGTTCAGGGAGCGTAGCAGGAAGCAAATAAAGCTAGTGTACAAATCTTCAAATCGATCAGTCAGATAAAGGAATGTGGCGCCGTTCGGAATCCAGAGTGCTGGATATTTAATTACCACGGCGATACACATTCCGTCACGAACGATCGGATTTCATTTAGAGGAGTTACGTTAACTGTTGCAAAGGTGCGCGCACGTGTGTGTAGGCGTTATCGATCAAGCCCTCCGGGTGTCGGTGCTTTTTACGCCGGCTATTACTCCGACCGTATTTCATTCGACGTATTTGTGGTTGTCGTTGATAAACGATACAGTTGTATTAACCCCCTTAAAGTACGACGAGTCTCGAGCTTCTCGTCGTTGCTCGATGCAGCGGTGTTAATAACTGGTTGCACCATCGCGGCGTGGTCGCGGACGCGTAACTATTGCGTAACGCAGAAACGAAAGCGGCCGATATTGGCAACGGCAGCGCCTGATAGCCTTTGTAATTCCAGGGGTACGAGCATTTTTATTGCACCCCTGTTGCGTTCGTAGAGTTTCAAGCACCGTTACAGAAGTTGATTATTATTTACGCAAGTCGGGTATTGGTTCATTCAAATTGTGCGGTAAATATAGCGGTAGATATATATGAATTGGCTGTTGCATCATGGAAAATAGTGGACAGGTATTCGAAATTGCAACGGTGAAATTTGTTATCGCTAATTTATTTTGGTTTCGCTGACTTGAGAATGGAGTGTTGCTGAAGTTTACTTAACCTTTTCACAGTGTAGCCCAGGAGAGATTCGGCTAAGCCGATAAATACACATATAATACAATAAACTTCACATCTTAAATTTCATCATACATAATGCAATTATTAATGTTTGTTTCTCATATAAAATCGTAAAAGTAGAAACTTCTTGTATCCGATTGCACGATAATATATTAACTGTAATAACATGGTATTAAAAAGTTGACAAGTTGTAAGTTACAGGACTCCTGTTGCATAAACAGTTTTTGTAAGTTCACAATTTCATGCTAAATAAGGCAATGAGATGACGACTGTCATTCGTGAAATTTAACTGTAGACTTTTATACGTCCGCTATGCATGTGAGTGTATCAGCACTGATAACTTGTAATTTGTCGCTTATGAAACTTCGCTAATAATCGTACACTAATAATAATTGTAAATATATAATCGGAAGAACTGAGAATGACATAAATTCCATACATTTTTGACGAAATCTAATTCCTCGTAACTGCAAATTCATCTAACTTTCCCGATATGTAAGTTCCCATATCAGACACGCAGCATCTCTAAATAACCGTGACTTCAACAGGATAGTCTATTCAAGTTCCTCTCTGTTCAATGACTCGCCCAAGTCAGGCATCTGCGGTCCCAATTTAGAACAGTACCTGTCGCAACGGGGAGTGATCGAATCTAATCAAGTGGGCAGAATCTATGGTGTCGTACGGTGACGCACAATAGATCAGTATATGTCGTGGTCGGTATCCACTCGACTATGGACCGTACAATAATAATTCTGCCGACACACCTGACCCTCGTTAATGCGTTGCTCAATCTCTCCACCGTACGGCGAAACCCTTCACCTACTTCACCTCCCGACCTACACAACGCTCCTAGCCGTCTCTTTGTGCGTAGTGATTTTTCGTTGGAACAATATTGCTTATAGAAAATGCTTACTATGTAGGTGTTTTCATTCGTATTGTCAATGGAAAGTCGAAAGAAAATACTCACGAAAGCAATAAATAAGTCTAGATTCTTTAAGCAATGATCGATGTGTGCTTATATGAATTTCGAGTAATACGAATACATGTTTGATTGGTTCGAACGAAAGATATAGTTATATTGTCATCTTTATCGAAGTTTTGCTATTGAAACTTCAATTTCTTCACCCAGAAGCGATTATCGAATCTATAATATTCCGTGACGAAGAAAGTAAATCTGACATGTCCGGACCAGGTCGATGGAATTCTACTTTTCTGGTATGCATTTGAACACGTTCAATATACTACTTCGTAGGAATGCGAAGTCAATAAATATATAGTTGGAAATGAAAATTGAATGGCTTGGTGCAAGATTCGAAATACTTCGATGAAACGTTACACGTTTTTCTCTACGCGAAATCTTTATTGTATCGAATTGACGTGTGTTTTCCTTACGGACCTAAACAGACTACCGTTATTTATCTTCTTACGCTTATCGCTTGTATACTAATCCTGATAAATACGTGAAATATCAACGATATTTAAGTACCCATCATCTTCGTGGGTACAAACACATCGAAGACTACCTACGGTTATCTTTTTCTCGTAATTCTGAGCGCCTGTAAATATCTTGACAACATTTCAGACACGCTGCCCGTGTCTAATACGCGTTGTACGAGATGCGATGCACACGGTGCAATTATAGTTTAACTTAACGCACGGACGATCGTACGCACACTCGCGCGTCGGATTAAACACGCATTCTGCTCGGTACGGAATGTCCACATGGAAAACACGTATCTGCACGGATTAGAGACTGCGAAACGAACTGCTCTTGTCACCTAAAAACGTTTTGCACTGAAACACGAAAGTCGAAGGCGGATATCTCATTACGACCGATGTCGTTTTCACCTGTATTTTCTGTTACTCCTTTTTTAGCATATTTGTTGACCAACGCGAATCTCGTGCATTTCTAGAGAAATAGGAAGACGATTTAACTTGTACCATGCAAACTCTCATATTCAAAAGCTTGGAATGTCTTTTACTTTTTGGTCGAAACAAATTTGCTCGTATACTTTTCTGGAAAACGAGAATATTACATACCGGGGCTTCGTGTAATTCCTTGAATCTTTTCGAGTGCGAATTATAAACTTTATTCCAACACCTTGCAATAATACAATGAAATCAAATATACACTATTCTGTTCAATAATCTTCTACTATGTGTTGCGTAATGCTATTATTTCATCCGTGTAGAATTTCTATTGTTCCTGAAGAAAAACGTGACCTGAGAAAGGTTTGAAACTTATCCAACAATCCAATATATAAATGTAACTTTCATTTTTAAATACAAGGTGTCTCGACAATCATTGCCAGTTGATTACAATATAGTATGTATATATATGTATATACTTATAATTCTCTTTTCGAAAACTTATCTACTGTGGGAAATCAAATGTATTTACTATATATATACACACCCGTTATATTTTACTGTTACTATTATTACTCGCGAGTTATTCGTTAGAAACTTAAAAAATAATTCGCGTTCAATGATTCCTTCGTTATGCAAATTAGTGTTGGGTTACCGCGCGTTAGGCGATCGTATTATCAGGGGATATCGAGTTTGCTTGCAGAGAGCGCGCGCGCCTTTGAATAACCGTACCAGTACATTCTAACGGTACGGGTAACAATAATAATAAGCCTGTTTTATCGCGTCTCCGTGTTTTATCCTGTGGCGATGAATTCGGAACGCGGATGGTGTCATCCAACGCGAATCGGTTGAAGCGTGTAGGCTGAGGAAAAATCGGAAAATTATACATTCTCCCGTTCGCGTATAAGGACGGTGAGAGGATCTTGAGAATCAGGTCACGAGGGTTTGCGAGTTGATGGCTAAACTATTTATGTGTATTACACTTCATCAATGGTGTCACGGGGAGGTTCACCTTTGCTCGATGCCCACACCTCGTATCGTAATGCTGGACAAGTGACTATTATTTTATATTTATCGTTGGCCGTATGATAATAGAAAAGTGACGATATTAGGATCCCTTTGTATAGTGATCTACTAAGTAATAATATTAGTGGATATTGTAGTATCGTGGAAATTAAGATATCAGTATTTTCCCGATTACTTAGAATTTATTAATAGTGAATTAAATATACAAATATAAATTGGACAGAAAACGATGTTTGTTTAACTGAAACTAAATGCGACATTCGTATCTATATCAAATAACTTTACAGTTATTTGGCAACTCTCGTCACAACGAATCTAACACACACACTCTCTCTCTCTCTAGCAATTCTAACAACTGACAACTCGATCAATTCTCTCAACTCTACTCTTTGATGTCTCGATCAACTCTGACTCTCGCAACACACTCACTTTTCGACTCGCATACTCTGACCTCTCGGTCGTCCCTCCTCGAAACACGAAACCGTCCTTCTGCTCCAACGTTGTTTGTTGCTTTTTTTCATATCTCTGTAAGAACTACGTGACTTCAGTTACATAGGCGCTCTTAAATGTAAACGAACCACAGAAGGACGACGTACACGGTTTTTTCTAATTTCAACCGACCTCTAATTCAAATTACTTGACGATATTACAATATTACGAGCTGTAAGTTACAACAAGCTATAAGTAGAATTTTGAAGTTATAGATTAAATCAGTATTATTCTTAGCATATTTTACAGTTTATGTCAAACTGTTTGGTGCAGATAAGATTCTTGTAAAAGTTCCGTTTAAAATGTAAAGGTACTTCGTTTAAGGTCAATTGTGGCCGTTTTAGGATCGGTGTTCCCATTCTTAGAAGGAAATTGTGGCTTTCGTCCGCATTTAGAAAGAATGAACGATGCAGCGTTTTTCAAAGTTCTGGTCATATTTGGAACAATAATACCTTGTGCGATCCATATGTTGTAACTATTTCCATTTACCAACCAGAAAGTAATTCGTGTAACACATTCGCGTTAGTCAATATTCTTCGAATTCAATGCGCTTATACGATTATCGTTTTTTCTATGTATCCTTGTTGTAATCAATTCGTGTTACAACGAAGAAGCGAAATTATATTTACGAAATTTTAACAAACTACCGAACAAACAAAATACGAATCACTCGTAAAAAATATATCGTGTGAAAATGCACTAAATGCAAATTTTTAAAGAACGTTGGAAGATGCGTATTACAGATAGCTGCTCGTTAAAGGAAAGCGAGAAAACGGAAATAAGTACTCGATTTTTCTGTCGACTTGTACCCGCATTGCTATCGAGCAACGTCACTCGATGATACATATCTGCTGAAGTATTATATCATGCAACTTTTCAGAACAGTGCGTCATTCCAGTTTCGTTGGAACAATCGTATTGTTTTCACCTGTACATTGCAGCAATCTTTCCAACGTACAATGCGAATGTTCCGCATAATCCACGATACTTGGCTTGTATCTCTTACCTTTAATTGCCTCTATCGAGCGACTGAAATTTCTATAAAAATCTTTATCGTGGATTTCCAGATTGGCATGATGGCGTTGGCCGGGCTTACGAAATGGAACTCGGTTTCATAGGACGAATCACGTTATTTTTCGCGCAAGGAAAACTAAGAACCGTATCTTCGGATCGATCGTAGTGTTACGAATGAATGTTGAAAGTATAATAGCGCAATATTCGCGTTGAGCGTCGGGCATGCGAAACGTCGGCCCCTTTTGTCCCGTGTAATCGAGAAGAAGGTGGCCCGATTTCTCTGAGTCACTTGTGAAAAAGCGAATTCCTCGGCAATGGTGTTATTCGTTCGAGAAAACTTGCTATTCAGAGATTTATGGGGTACTTACAAACGGAGCGTGACGTTTCACGAGAATTGGCAAACAGTTCGAGGGAACGACGTGCTTTTTGACTAAATGACAGACTAAAGCTTCCACAAGTTCTCGATAGACCGGTATTGGACGGGTTACTTAGAAATTGTAACGTTTTCTAGAGAATATTGTGATTTTCCTGTTCTTTTAGGAAAAGGGATATTTATCGAAGATTTGAACATTCTTTATTATGGAATGGGAAATAGAAAGTGAATTTTAAGTAATTGTAATTAAAACGACTTGTAATTGTAATTGTAATTAAAATCACTTGTAATTAAAATGTAACGAGCGAATCATAAGAGACAGGGTTCCAAAAAATTGCATAAGATTGAGAAACAACCCACCAAGCTTGTAACAAAAGCTTATTAACGAAATTATTGAAATTATGAACGGTAGTAGTAAGTCAAACAACGTACACTGCTACAATCGGTAGCTTTTCTATCCCTTACGATTAAATTAAATCGTATTAAAATTTTCAGACAGTCCAAACTATACCGATATAGCTAATTTTATACGACATTAAATAACAGACACACCGTGAAATTAAACAATTTCTTAACATGCGCATCGCAAGTTCTTACAAGTGAAAATTTGCATGATTTAAGCTGTGTCATTTTATTTAAGTTGTTAAGTTAACTTAAGTTGCGTCATTGAGCAATGGACGTCTAAGAACTAGAGAATTTTTCTCGATAGCGATGCTGGCTTGGAAGGTCGAGGTTCACAGAACATCTTCCATCTCATCTGAATGAGAATTGGAAACGACGAAGAATTAGCAAAAAATTGAATGAAAGAAATAAATTAAAATAATCATATGTAAAACGTATAAGAAGTTAGATAAAAAAGGAAATTGAAGGTGGAAACAGAAATACGCAGGAAGAACAGAGAATGGCAAAAATGAGCATAAATAATGGAGAAAACGGGCAAAAAGAAATTCAATGGATAATTTTAAACGAAGGTTAACGTTGATGATACTTAAGAGGTAGCTGCTTTCAATTCCTGTTACATTAGCATCGCAACAAGTGGGAGAATCCTAGCCAGCGGCAGATTTGGTAGCACACGATTTTCGGACGGCTACTGTTTACAATTCCGCGTAATAATGAACGTGCAAGGTGAAACGCGCAGGAAGATGATAAAAGAAAGGATAGACGTGACCTCAAAACGAAGGTCAGGGCGTGTGTGTGAACACGTAATGCGAACCGTGTTCGTGCTGCACCCGTTTCCTTCGTGTCTGCACCGAAGGCCGCGTCTTGGACGATACGCTTTGCCAATATTTAATCCAATGAAGAATAACGGAGGAAGACGAGGAAATGGCGTAGAAAAAGATTAAATACGTAGTTACTTTGATTTAGTAGATATTTATGATTATCATTAGAACTTTGAATAAAATTTCTTACCGTAATTTTTTTTTCGCTCTTTCATCAAGGATAATTTCGATAAATAGATTTCATTGTTAGTGAGATTTAGTATAGTAATAATGGTTGGAATAGCGGTAGTGAAATTAACAATTAACATAAACAACGTATGAATTTCAGTATTTTAATTAGTATCGCTGTACTTACAAAAATCACTGAAAAAGAGATGCCAATACGTATTGCTAAATCAAAAAGTAACTATTTAAATACTTTGAGCTTCTATAATAGACCGAGTCTTTATTTTAAAAGGCATTTTAATAAAAAGTGTCTACAGAAAATATTGAACAACATTTCAAGAAAGGTGCGAGAAGACGTGTGATAATATTTGACATTTATCAATCAGGCTATCCGAAGGTTAGCAAGAAAGCGTTAAAGGAATTGTTAATTAGCGGCTTAAAAAAGACGTTAAAAAGATGTTAAAAAAGACTTATGTTCTCGAAGGCTTCTTCTTGAAATTGTTAATTGAGATTCTGCGCCGTGTACAATGCACACGTAGAATGAAAATCAACGAACGTTAATGAAGGAAGTTTATAAAGCACTAAATTGGAATACTAAACGATCTTTTCTATCAAGTTAACAGAAAAATCAACTATACGAAGAAATATCGAAACGATAACGAAGTTTTCAATATTAAAATGTATTTCTGTCAAGATTAAAACGTATCCAAATTTTATACGATTGTACGACACGATATATATAATAAATCATATAACAATCTGCAAAGTATATGTATTAGCAAAATCAGATCAATCGAAAAATACTGCTTAAAAATTCCTTAGAAGGAAATCATTTTTAACGAGGCAAGATTCTATTATAGTTATTCAATTGTCGATCGACACGGTGATCAATCACAACGTCAATCAATTATTGACTGACAATAGCGATTTCATCGATGGTGGAACATAATGTTAAGCTCTAACAAGCGCGGATTTCAATTAACCGGACGTATTGTTGGATACCATTCAAACGCCCAAAGTTGCTTCTCCGTTATGACGGTTCGAATAAATTTCTCTTGTGATAAACCTCATTGAACGGAACATCAGCAGATTCAAAGCCTACGTTTGTTACGATCGGACATATTGTTCGTATCAACTACACCGCCAGACATTGCTCAAATATCACGAATAAAATATAAGAAAGAGATATCGTATCTACTAGGAGAAATGTATTCAAGTCGAAATTAATTCGAAGAAGATATCCCGTTACACAAAGTTTAAAACTTTTGTACAAGCTGCAAATTAGATCTAAAAAATAGTTGTAATTTGCATTTGATTATGAAATTGCGACTATATTAACTTTTTAAATATTTTCCTTTTAGTTTTCGTTCATTTCAGTTTTAATTTGCATCAAATTTGAAAGGAGGAAGATCTCTCTGTTTGTAGAACAATATTTTCCCAATTTTGTTTGAAATCACAGAAGAGTTCGTTTCGTATTAAGCAATCGAAAGTAAAATCGTTATACCGAAAGCTGTAGCAGATATACTGTTATTTAATCTGTTACGCAATTTTATGAAACATAATAAATAATACTCAGTTCACGCTAGTGACGTATGGATTAAAGTTTGTTGAAAAGCCATTAACGCACTTACTTAAACGCTAACAAGTACGATACATGGCAGAACTCTCTAAAATTCCAAAAGTTTCTCTGCAAAAATGTTTCATTTAGGTCATCGTAATTGAATACATTCCAATTAACTGCTCTAATAAACTCTTCACTCCTATGTGACGACTCTTGCGACTCAGATTCAGTTCCATTGACTCGAGGCTTCCCTTCAATCCAGACACATCGTTTCCGTCAATCATGGTCTGAGAGTCGTGAATAAAGAGGAAGAAAGAGGCACAGCCGGCAGGAAGACGTATATTTAACCTTCTGGGTTGAAGTCAGTCTGGATCGAGCGCGTGTCCCTGATTACGGTGCAGCGACGTGGCTCGTCCTGATGCCGCATGCCGGCGGTCCGCCGGTTTCACGGAATGCGGCATGCAGCGTCTAGGAAGTCTCTAGGCTTCGTTGTGCTTTCTAGACGAGAAAGCGGCCTGTGTCGTCCCACGATTCCATGGAATCTTCTCGGAAACCGTTCTTAGATCAAGCAACGAGCGGCCCCGTGTTGCTCAAACGGACGATTTCATCCGGAAGAGGTGTCTAACTGGGCTACAGAAAGCGTTTCTTCCTCTTTTACCTCTGTCCAGTGACTAAGACTTCCTGTCTCACCTTTGTTTATCGGTGCGGGTTGAGTCGATGGGTCCAGGATTACGAAAGAGGACGTCTGTCGAGGATCGATTAAACTATTTTTGGACGTAATTGGTTTTAAAGTGTATTTCTTTTGGCTGAAATTAATATCGGTCTGGCTGGGTTCGGTTGAAATCTACCATTATAGTTTGCGAGAGTTCATTTTGTTTATTAGCTAATGTTCATCGTGTGAGCCTGAGTTCGGAGGAATTTGAACGTTTTTTTTACGTTCGAATCATTAGGGGAACGGTCTTTGTAAAAAAATACATTTGAGAGGATCAACATTTCTAGCGTTAAGATTGATTGTTGTTATTTGATCGTGGTTATGGCGTTGTATCGAAAGGAATTGGCGAGAAATGAGAATATTTATGACACAAAAATGATTAAAAAATAACCACGTTTTGAATTCGAGTGTCCTTATGTAACTTATGTATAAGGTTACTTTTCAAGTCCAAAGAATCGAAGAAATATCTTCTAGTTGGACATCAAAGCTATTTTCTCTTTCTCGATCTTCTCATTCTTCCTTAATTATTTGATTAATCAGCAATTCACGAATATTTGATTCAAATCACACGACTAACAATCCAAATCAAATTTCCTAAGAACATCACACTTGCATTTACTACAAATATTTTCCTCGATGAAAGCTACAGTTTGTCTTTTCAAACTATTCAATATATGCCTGAAACTTGAAAGACAGCTTCTTCGGCGTGCAAGACATTATTTCCACAAAATCTAATCGACACGCTAAACGTCTTTCGTAACTGAAAGATTTACGGTCCATCGCGTGGACCTATCCTCCAAGTTTCCTTGACATCTTAATCCTCTTCGAAATTATGTCCGATACATCGTGTCCTTCGATACCGTGCAATTTTTGCTATTTTCTGTAGGCGAAAATAACAGGGATTATTCAAATGTTCGGCAGGAAGTCTCTCGGGATGAGCACGCTAACAAGCAAGATAATTAGCGGTCGATCGCGTTAAGTCGGATTAGGGATTAAGATTGCTTTCGGTTGTTCCATGGAACGCGCATCCAAGGGATTATTAAATGGTACCTATCGTCTATCGTCAGATTTATAGGTCCACGTCGTTAATTCGGTAAATTATGAAACCGCTTCTGGAAGAAGGGAGCCAGCTCTCAGGGAGCGTTCTACTTCTTCCTTTCGGAAATGATTCATGAGTTTCTCGCTGAAAAGGCGTTCTTCGGGACCTTTTGGGACATGTTCATCCCAGGCCCCGGGGATATATCTCGTTTCGCGGTTGGATTTACAATTACCGCGACTGAAATGACTTTAATCGGGCTGGTTGCACGCGTCAGTCCAGGCACAGAGAGATTTACGAATCGCCGGTACACGGTGAATTTTAGGAAACGATTAAGACGATCGGATGGTCGGAGTTAATGGTGATTGATGATTGCGTTTAGGGCGCTAACTCCATGGCTCGACCTAACGAGCCGCCCTCCTCCCCTCTTCGTGCCCGCCGGCGAACAAGCTGACTCACCAAATTGTCAGTTATCGTCTGCTAAACAATCAAATGATCGGCCATTGATTGTTATTTAGACATCGTCATCCTCGTTATCGATGATCGTACGATGAGTGAACGAGACCAAAGGAATTTTTCAATTTACGTACGTCGACAGGCTTGTGAGAATTTTATTTGAAATAGGAATGACAAATAACTATTTGAAATGATAAATCGCTTCAGCTATTTTATTAATTTTTATCCGGTCTAATCTAATATTCAGTTCATTTTTGAAAAATATTTCTTCACCATGCGAAACATCGAATATTAAATCTATATTTCGACGAATTAGATTTTCACTATTTCTTTATTCCAATCAATACCACAGTTTGCAAGCAATATTTTATTCATATTTTATGTTTAAATTCTTAGTGATTCGAATCCACAAAAAAGATCGTCGAATTTTCTCACCGTTCCATACGAAACGTCTCTCCATTCTGTTTAATCCAATCTAAAGTCTGGAACCAAAGTCACGATCATTATTTGTCAGAATCGTGAAATCGGTATTAAAAGTGTTATTAAATCCGTTGGGATGGTCGTCAATCCTTCACCGGCTGAAAGCCAGCAATCTTAGTCGCCATTCAATTAAACGTTTCCTCAAATCCATTATCAATGATACGCTAATAACGACGCAATTTATAACCGCAATTTCTCTCGATCGGCTATGGACCAATCAGCTAATACTTGGCGTAGAGCCGCTCTCGCCGCGGCTATTCTCTTTACACGGTCTCTTGACTCGTAACGACGTTCCGCACGATCTAACGAGGGGCCAAATATCCGAGGGGACGTTACGCCCTGGCCCTAGACAAAAAAGGGCACCGAAAACCGCAGCCCGGTATTGGCCGGCCGGTCTCAACGTCTGAATTCCCTAATCTAGACACCGGACCAAGGGATCTTAAGTGGCGGCATAGGTGTATAATAGGGTTTGTGTCTGGCCCTTCGGGCTACTCTGTGAACCTTCGAGTTTTACCTGCTCAAGGTTATTCGCGGATATTCCTCTCTATACCGTTTCACTGTTCGTTGTTTCTTTGTCATTTGAGTGGAAATCTGAAATAAAGGTTCGAAGCACATCCGAGCCATTCGGTAGGTAACTCCACTCGTTGAAATTTTTGTTATTTTAATGTCAAAAGACCTGGTTACCATTATTTTATATAAGTAGTGTTTTGTGCAGTTTTGACAAATGAACAGTTCAATTGGCACATTTTGGAAAAGAATGGTTTTGAAGTTACGCTGTATATAAGTTGTGATGAATTTCTCCTGTGCCTTGAACCCTTATTCCATCGAAAGAATCAACAGAATAGCTAGTGGCCGCTATTTTTATCCGATTTGATCTCGGTATTTTCGCATTAAAATCGAACAAAGTAATGACTATATAAATTTATACTAACTAAATAATAGCAATATAAATTTTAAACATCTAACGTGCTTCTTGTATTCAATGTTACATCGCCTGCTGACGAAATATTTGTAACCTGTGTGTATTAAAACGATCGACGGGGACTGTAAAACCAGACTTTACTGTTAATTTAAATTTCACTAAAATGTGTTCAAAGTCAGACTTTGTATAATATATTTTATTCTATTTTGCATAGAGATGGAAAAAGATTTATCGGCATTTATCGAGCTTGAAAAATATCTAAACTCTAATTGAAATAGATAGTGAAATATTATCGTACTTTGCTCTTTACAAGGACGAAAAGAAATTTATTTATGGGAGTTTGGAACTTTTTTTTCCTTGCACACAAAGACAACCGTATAGAACGAAAATTCTTAGCCACTGCTTTTGCCAGCGAATACCATCTAATGGATTCCACGCTGGTTAAATGTGAGCCTTTCGGGGCTGCATCCCGAGAGCCGACGAATTGGTTGCATGCTCGTTTCGAATCCAGCATCGTTCGCTAGACTGTGTTAGAGAATAGACTTAGGCGAGTTGGGGCTCGTTTAAAAATTCGTTCTGAACTGGACCGCCGTAATGCATCATTCTTGGACGGGCAAGTCGACTGTTAATTGAATCCTGGACGGATTTATGCGAACCGTAAATATGGCAAGTTAATCACACGGTGCTTAACGCATTACGCGTGAAAAGTCCTGAAGATGTACATTCGCGATAGTATTAACATGTAAATTTCTCCCCGGAGGAACCAGTTCGACATAATCGTAGGCAAGAGTAAAATATCGATCCTTCTTAATTGTTGTTCATCGTTGGAAAGCAAGCGTTTGGTAATTAAATTAAAGTGGTGCTCGAAGCTCCTCGAGTTGTTCAGAAATCTCGAATCCAATAGCTTTGGAGAACAAGTATGATTTGAGAGCGACTGTCAGTCTTGTGACAAGAATAATATTTTAGGTAACAACTGGTATAAATAATTAAGAAGATATTTTTCTGTTTTTTTATCAAAGCAGTTTGGGTTTTTACGGTCTTTTTTATGGGGTTAGAGAAACAGGTTTACCGAATAATTAACGAGTATTATAATGGCCTGTAGTGTGTATATGTTGTTGTTATAATAGCCCCGTTTCGTATTATCGTTTATTCGCACATAAAAGTACGTTTTTTTCGATCGATGTCGAGTATTTTTTTGGTTACAGCAATTTTTTAAACAGCAATTTTGAGCATAAGAATCAACAAAATTAAGATCGATATATAAAAGAAAAGTCTCTAATTGAGAGTACTATCTTAAATTGTTTAATAAGGTATATACTTTGTATATGTCCGAATCATTTCTTAAATTTATTAAACAATCGACAAAATCAATAGAACGTTTGCAATTAGTTTTTACATTTTATGAAAGGAATAAATATAAATGTATTTCGCAACAAATCATATCGTCATAACAAAAGAAACCCTTTAAAAGAAACTATGCAGTATCAAAAAAGTCAAAGCATCTCGCAGTAGCTTAGACAACATAAGGCCGACGAACGATCAATTTTCTCGTCGTTCTTCTTACTCGAACATTCTTCTCGATCTAATCTTTTACCAAATCCTTCAGAACACGTGTATCCACATATTTATTCCTCTCTAATACGATCCTCAATAAAACACTAACAAGTCCGTGCAACAGATATCTGTCCCATAAATTCTGGACCGCAAAAAGCATCGACGCGTTTAGGACCCAGTATATCCAATTCCCCATAAACCTTAGAGTTTCTATAGCGAAGAGAACGGTATAGTATGTTGAAGGAAGATTTAAGCAATTAAAAAATGTGATATAAACAACATAGAATCGACATAGAATTTGTACATTTTGGTAAATGATACACGTAAGTTTGAAGTTGTATTTTACCTCCAAATTAATTGCAAATTTTTGTTTCTTTGTTGTTTCGATAATCGATTATACAGGGTTGTTGGTAACTGGTGATACAAGTGGAAAGAGGGTGATTCTACGCGAAAGAAGAAGTCGAAAATATAGAAT
>NT_177130.1:0-751 GCF_000188095.3 Bombus impatiens | reverse complement strand
CCATATAACGTAATACGTTATAACATATAACGTTATACTATGCAATGATATACCATATAACGCTATACTATATAACGTTATACCATATGACGTAATACGTTATAACGTTATACCATATACCGTAATACGTTATAACGTTATACCATATAACGTAATACGTTATAACGTTATAGCATATACCGTAATACGTTATAACGTTATAAGATATAACGTAATACGTTATATCGATACACCACATAACGTAATACAATACAACGATATACCATATAACGTAATACGTTATAACGTTGTACCATATAACGTAATACGTTATAACATATAACGTTATACTATGCAATGATATACCATATAACGCTATACTATATAACGTTATACCATATGACGTAATACGTTATAACGTTATACCATATACCGTAATACGTTAAACGTTGTACCATATAACGTAATACGTTATAACATATAACGTTGTACTATGCAACGTTATACCATATGACGTTATACTATATAACGTTATACCATATAACATAATACGTTATAACATATAACGTTACACTATGCAACGTTATACCATATACCGTAATACGTTATAATGTTACACCATATAACGTATTACGTTATAAAGTTATACCATATATCGTAGAACGTTATAACGATATACCATAAAACGTAATACAATATAACGATATACCATATAACGCAAAACTTTATAACGCTGTACCATATAACGTAATACGTTATAACATATAACGTT
>NT_177129.1:0-521 GCF_000188095.3 Bombus impatiens | reverse complement strand
GTCGTACCATATAATGTTTATACGTTATAACGTCATCCCATCTAACGAATTACGTTATAACGTCATAACATATAACATAATACGTTATAACGTCATCCTATATAACGTAATACGTTATAACGTCATCCCATATAACGTAATAAGTTATAACATCATCCCGTATAACGTAATACCATATAACGTATTACGTTATAACGTTATAACATATAACGTAATACGTTATAACGTCATACCATATAACGTAACACGTTATAACAACGTCCCATATAACACGTTATTACGTCATACCATATAACGTTGTAAGTTATGACTTCATCCCGAATAACGTAATACGTTGTAACGTCTTGCCACTTAACGTAATACGTTATTTCGTTATACCATACAACGTATTACTTTATAACCTCATAACATATAACATAATGCGTAATATCGTTATATCATATAACGCAATACGTCATAACTTCGTCCCATAAAACGTAATACTTTGTAACGTCATCCCATATAACGTAATAAGTTATAAC
>NT_177128.1:2559-16687 GCF_000188095.3 Bombus impatiens | reverse complement strand
TCGGATATTACCACGATATCCGGTCTATATTCGATCGCGCGTTGGTGTATCAGCGCCAGCTTGTATCTGTTGAGATTTATCTGTAAAATCTTCATTTTCTTCTCAACAGCCTGCTATATCCTGGGCAAGCCAGCGACCCGGTCACGTGATCAAATTGATTCCTTTGACCTTGCTGCATATGGCGCAGCACGGCGCGTTAGTGCAGGCGGCTATCGTGTGTTCTTTGCTCCCGCACTTTCTACATAGTTCCTTCCCAGGACTCATCGCCGTGCATTTGTTCGCGATATGACCAAACGTATGGCATCTGTAGCATTTCACTACGTTTGGTGGCGCCTTTATCGTGGCTATCGTCAAGCCGGATCTGTTCTTACGGCTTGACCATCCTTATTTAGGTAAACTTTCGGCAGCGTTACTATTGCAGACTGGGTGACCCACGGTGCCATTCTTAAGATTTTCACTTCCACCTCACTGCTATCTTTGATGCCAAGTTGGACATCTAGCTCCCTGGCTAGTTCCTCCTTGGTCATGAGGGGATCTGCTTCTTTTACCTCTGCTGAGGTCTTATCCCGCATTGGTTGCATTCTCAGTTTTCCTCTTAACACTATGTTAAGATCCGCCGCGGTCTTGCCGACATCGCATCCTGCCTTCATTTCGAGAAGAATGTCACCTAGTTTTGTTCTCTGATAGCATTACTTTCTCTTAGGGCATCCTTCGCCCCGATCATCTCTTTGTAGGCCTGGATCCATTCCTTATCCTGTCCTACTTTGACAAGGATGGCTTCGGGCTGAGTACGCATCCTCTTCTGCCTCTCCATCTTGTTAGGCTTGGCCTTAGGTGCCTTGTCCTCTTTGGCACCTCTATCCATTTCTGTATCGTCCCTTCTTCTTTCCGTCTTCCCTCGGACGACGGTCCAATCTTCTCTACCGTCACTGTCCGTGTGGTACTCTTTTGCTTTCGCCCTGGACGGCACAAACTTCGGCGTAGGAAACTCCCCTATTCGCCGGTTTCCTCCTTTTGTTATCGTCCTTCGAATCGATGGGCGATATTTCCTTCCTCTTGCCTTTCTTCTCTTTTTTTTCTATCGGGGGCGGTCGTCGTTCTGATGGTTCAGATCGTCCTAGCCCCCTTCTTACTCCTAACTTTATTCAGCATAGCATTTAGCTTGTCTGCCTTGTCCTTGATGGCTTCCCTCCTTTTTTAAATACTGGCGTCTTTCTTCGCCATGAGGTACACCCTATCAGCCAGACCATGTATTTCCAGGAAGACTTCACTGATGATCTCCGTCATCGCCCACCATTCGTTGAGTTTTATGACGATATTGTCGTCCTCTTCATCATTGCTCTCGGTCTCCGCTCTGTTTACAATGGCCTTTCTAATTATCTGTTCCCTTACTCGTGTTACTTCGCTGCCTCTGCCTGTGTGTCCATCTCCGAGGTGCTGGCATCTCATTTCTTCACGTTCTTCGGCGGGCTTCTGGCCAGACTTCTCGTTGGCCTGAACACCATTTCCTCCTCTGGTGTCTTTTTCAAGTATTTGACGATCCTATCGCCTTTCAAGGTTTAACCTTCTTTTTTTTTTAACGCGACTTTTTCAAGTATTTGACGATCCTATCGCCTTTCAAGGTTTAACCTTCTTTTTTTTTTTTAACGCGGGGAGGGGAAAATGCTATTACGCATACCCAGTGACACGTGGCACTGGGTTATGTCGTCGCCATACCCACTAAAAACCCCTCCTCCTTGCTCCCCTTCGATTCCTGGCGAGACAACACCGGCAAAACCGTTCGGCATTCAACGGGGTTGCCCTTATCAGCCTCTCGTCATCCTATCTCCGCGTGGTCGCCGCGTTCGTCATTCTCTTCTTTTCAGCCTCCATCGTCCTCTCCGCCTCCCTCTTGTGACTCATGACGGTCTTGCAGAACTGCCTGAGTCTATTCCAGCCGTTGTCGTTGGCGGTGGCCGTGTACATGAGGTCGTCTACGTCCAACTTCTCGCCCAGACAATTCTCCAATTCCGTCCTTTTGTCCGTCCATTTGGGACACGCGAAAAGGACGTGCTCCGCGTCGTCGTTCGGATCTCCGCAGTCTAAGCACCTGGAGTCCTCGTCCTTGCCGATCCTCTTTCTGTAGCTACCAAAGATCCCGCGGCCCGTTAGCAGCTGCATCGTGTCATGATCGATATCCACTTTCTTCCTGCCAATGAGGAATGCGCACGGTACCAACTTCTTGGTAATGTTCTCCTTCTTATACGCATCCCATTCCCTTTGCCATTCGTCGTACGCCCTCCTTCGTAGCGCCTCCAGTTCCTCCTTCAGCGCACTGTCGTCCCCATCACCGATCCTGGAGTTCTTGGTCCTCTCGTACGTCTCTTTTAGCAGCTTCGCCTTGACGTAGATCGGCAGATTGCCGGTCAACACGCAAAGCGCCGCGTGCGAGACCGTACGGTAGGCCGTCGTCGTTATGCTCAAGGCGGTTCTCTGAGCCCTCTTCATCGTCTTCTTGTTCTTCGCCCTGCCGACGGCGTCCGCTCACACCGGTGCGCCGTAGAGCACGACGGACTCCCAGACGTTATAGTAGAGCCGACGGGCCAAGTTGGGCGGCCCGTTGATATTCGGCAGGATGCCTCTAAGGGCTCCCGTCAGGATGGCGGCCTTCCCACAGACCGCCTCGATGTGTCCGTCGAACCTCCTACGACTGTCGATCTTGACCCCGAGATACTTCACGGCCTCGACCGTGTCAACGATCATGTCCCCCAGATTAAGCCCGACCACCAACGGCACCCGCATGCCGGTGACGAACATGACCTCTGTCTTCTCTCTGACCAGTTTGAGGCCTACACTCGCGTACCAGTCATTCACAATGCGTAGCATGGTGTTCACCTTGGCGGTGGCTCCTTCGTTCCTCCCGATAGCACACGCGATGGCTAAGTCATCCGCGAACGCGGTTTGCCCTCACCATCACCATGTCATCGACGCCTCGATGTGTCTGTCGAACCTCCTACGACTGTCGATCTTGACCCCGAGATACTTCACGGCCTCGACCGTGTCAACGATCATGTCCCCCAGATTAAGCCCGACCACCAACGGCACCCGCATGCCGGTGACGAACATGACCTCTGTCTTCTCTCTGACCAGTTTGAGGCCTACACTCGCGTACCAGTCATTCACAATGCGTAGCATGGTGTTCACCTTGGCGGTGGCTCCTTCGTTCCTCCCGATAGCACACGCGATGGCTAAGTCATCCGCGAACGCGGTTTGCCCTCACCATCACCATGTCATCGAGCCTCTCGAGCAGCCGGTCGTACACGAAGTTCCACAGCAAATGCCCAAGCACCGATCCCTGTGGAACTCCTGTCGCCACCTCGTATTCCACCGTCCCATGCTGATTGCTGGCGACGATCCTCCTCCCCGTCAGGTAGTTGCCGATCAGTCTTCTAGTCTTCCCCGGCAACTTCCTCCTGGCCAGTTCGCTCGTGATGCTTTCCCAACTCAGTGTGTTGAAAGCATTACCGATGTCCAGGGCGATCATCACGCAGATCACTCTTTTTTGTTTGCAGGTGTCCGCGAACTTCATCACCTGCGTGACAGCGTCCACCATGCTCCTCCCCTTCCTAAACCCGTACTGTCTTCGGTGGAACGGATCCACCCCGATGCACCTTCCGACGATGAACTTCACGCATTTCTCCCAGATCTTGCTTAAGGCCGGGAGTGTGCTTATCGGCCGATACGCATTGGGAAGTCTAGGGTCCTTACCCGGCTTCCTCAGCAGCACGACTCTGGCCGTTTTCCAGCACTCGGGGATCCGCCCTGTATTAGTAATGCTGTTAAACACACCGGTCACGAGCTCGCTCCTACGACACGCTACCACCTTCGCCACCTCTCCCGGGATTCCGTCTATTCCCGCCGCCTTCTTCGCGTTAACTCTATCGGCGATGCCAACGACATCGCTCTCGTCCAGAATAAGTTCCCGTCGGGCCTCGTCCATCGCCACTTCATTGGCACCCTCGTGACGCGAAGCTCCGTGTCCCACGACGAACAGCTCGCTTAGGATTGCTCTGACCGAGCTGATCGGCATGTCGCTCACCGGGCCTTTGCTCTTACATCTCTTCGTGACCACGCGATAGGGCTTGCCCCAGGGCTCATCTACTAGAATTTTGCAATATTCCGCCCAGGCTCTCGCCTTGCTCTGGGCGATCTCCTTTTTGAGCGATCTTCTTGCTTCCTTGTAAGCGTCGGCGAGCCGCTGCTGATCGCTGGTCTTCTTCTTTCTTCCCCTGGTGACCCTCCTCAGCGCTTTGTGGGTCTGTGCTCTCAGCTCCGCGATCTTCGGACTCCACCAATAGTTCGATTACTTCCTATTGGTCGCACAGCCCACTTTCTTCAACGTTTTCTCGCACGTAGCCACGATACACTTTTGCAAGAGCTCGGCCTTGCCTGCCTCGTCCACCTTGCTGAAGTCCTCCCTCGTCGCGTCGTCGAACTCGGTTAGAAAATCATCGGGCACTAAGTCCTTTGTTCCGTAACTTCGCCGCTCCGTCGTCCGTCTGATCGTCCTCGATCTAAACTCGTGCCAGACGTAGTAATGATCCGAGGCCGTGTAACAGTCCAGAACGACGCTCCTCCTGTGTGTCTCGTTGACCCTGTTCGACACGCTGATTACGGTCGTCCTCCCGTTCCGGTGGAACGTGTATTTTTGGTTGAGTCTCAGTGGGAACACTCCGTAACCGCATAGCGTCTCCATCAAGACTCTTCCTCTTTTGTCCGTGGTCGTGCCTCCCCAGCACGTCGTCGTCGCGTTAAAATCACCGGCAACGAAGACCTTGTCGTGGTTCCTAGTACCGTCTTCGGTCATCGATGCCAGCTTGTCGATGTACTTCTCGTAGTCCCGCTTGCCGATATTGGGTGAGCAGTATCCGCTGATGAAGAACGTGTCACCGGCACGGATACCCACCACCCCTTCGCCCCTGACCATCGTGCTTTCACCCGGGAGTTCTCCGTTGAAGAAGGTGACCCAGATCGACGCGTCGCCTTTGGTGTCGTTGTACCAATACGAGAGCTGCCTGTTGGGCTCGGAGATATCGACGATGGTTGGTTTCAGCTCCATCGCACGCTGATACATCAAATCCTGCGCCAGCCTATACCTATTGAGGTTGATTTGAATGATCCTCACCTTTTCCTCAATAGTCTCTTATATCCCGTTCATGCTAGCGACCTGGTGACATGGTCGAATCTCACCCCCGTTTCCTTGCTGCAAATCGCGCAGCATGGCGCGTTTGTGCAGGTCGTTATAGTGTGGTCTTTGCCTCCGCACTTCCTGCACATCTCCTTACCCGGGCTTGTCGCCGAACACCTATTCGCTGTGTGTCCGAACAAGTGGCACCTATAGCACTTGACCACGTTTGGCAGGGCCCTTAGCGTGGCTGTCGTCAAGCCTGTCCTGATCTTCCTGCTCGTCCCATCCTTGACGAGGTACGCCTTCGGCAGCGTTGCTATCGCCGTCTGCGTGCCCCACGCCGCCAGCCTCAATGCCCTCACCTCGACCTCGCCGCCGTCGTCGATTCCCAACTGCTCCGCTAGCTCCATCGCTAGCTCCTCTTTACTCATCAGGGGATCGATTTCCTTGATTTCCACGGAGGTCTTATCCAGCATCGGTACTGCGTTTGCCTTCCCGCCTAGGGCTGCGTTCAGCTCCGCCCCGATCTTCTTGGCGTCGCTTCCCGCTTTCAACTCGATGAGGATGTCACCGGCTCTGGTCCTCCTGATACCACAGCTGGCGCTCAGCGTATCCCTGACCCCCATCACGTCTCTGTAGACCTGAAGCCTTGGCCTTCCGGTTCGTTCCGGCCTATCCGCCGCTGGAGCCTTCTCCGCCGCAACCCCTTTCCCTGTTCCAGGGTTGCTCCTCCTTCCCTCCTTACGCCCACGGACGACGGTCTAGCTTTCGCTGCCGTCGCTGTCCACCTGGCCCTCTTTCGGTCTCGTCCCTGCACCCTGGACGGCGCAAACTACGGCGTAGGAGACTTCCTTGTTCGCCGGTCTCCTCCTTTTGTTATCGTCCTTCGCTTCGAGAGGCGATATCTCCTTCCTCTTTCCTTTCTTCTCCTCCTTCCTGTCTGATGCTACCGCCGTTCTGCCGGCTCTGACCATCCTAGCCCCCTTCTTACTCCTGACCTCGTTCAACAAGGCGTTCAACTTGTCCGCCTTGTCTTTTATGGCTTCCCTCCTTTTCTTGATGGTGGCGTCTTTCTTCGCCACGAGGTACAACCTGTCGGCCAGTCCATGTATCTCGAGGAAGACTTCTCCGATGATCTCGGTCATCGCCTTCCACTCGCTCAATCTTATGACGATCCTGTCGTCCTCCTCCTCGTTATTTTCCTTACTCGCGGCGGCCTTTTTTCTCATCGGCTCCCTTCCTGCCGCCACTTCGCTGCCGCTGTCCGACACCTCCGCCTGAGTTCCGCGAAGTAGTGGAGATAACTCGTATCCACATAAAATTTGAAAGGACAAATTCTCGACTGTCTGAGCGACGTTTACTTCGACGGGACTATCAATTGTCGTAGCACGTTGCGTTAATTTCTCTAATTTAATTACGCGTACGTTTAACTGTAACTCAGTTCTTTCGGCACGTAACGAGAGAGCCGAAAATTTCGTCGTTTTGAAGTTTGGCGATCTCGAAAATGGTTGATTGCATAATTTCGTGGTCTTGATAAGGATGGATTATCCACAATTAATATGCCTAAAAATAATTACAGACATAGTGAAATATGCCCACCTTGATATTCAATACATTTATTATTTCTTCTTAATATGTTTCTAAAGACGCTTAATAATACCTATTCACTTATTTGTAACACACGCCTTTCGATATTTTCTTTAGCGCTTTTGATTTGTACATATCAGTCTCTAGCACCCCACAGAGCCAGAAATTCGATGTTAGATCGGTATATCAATCGCATAGGCCATAATACATCATTGGATGCCTGTTAGACGTGGATATCCTGTTATTATCTTATTATTGCTTCGATAGCTTTCCGAGTCTGTAACATCAGCAACATCTTTCGTGCTCCATCAATTTTTCATTTCCGCAATATAGCGCACCATACACCAATCTTAGTCGTATGCATTGATATCTTCCAAATTACTCCAAGATTGGTAGTGGTACATGTTCGGCTATTCTACCAGTTGATATGTCTATCTAGATGGAACCATATCTTGTCGCAGAAAAAAATGACATATCTAAAACATGGCGATTTTTTCTTATAGAAATACTGGGAATCACCGATAACAGCGAATATGTTGCTTTTTAGTTATTTCGCACTATCGGCGTTTAGTTTCATAACCGATATGTAAGTAGTTGCATAACAGATATATAAGTAGTCTAGAATATATACTATTGTAAATTTTCATATCCGGGCGACCCTTAATGAAAAACAAACGAATATTATATGATAGTTTCAGTGATGAGAGCAGGAAATATGATGGAGGCAATACAGATTCATTTGAAATTACTATTGAGTTGCCCGGAGAATTCATTCCGATTTTCATTTCGATTCTATATACATCTGTTGAATTATACAAGTGCCATTTTCTTCCACAACCTTTCTTCATCCTTCACGCATCTTAAATATTCCATTCTTCCAGAACTTCTAGGATTTACGGCGATAAACTTTTCAATATGAAATAAAAAAGGTGATGGTTCTCTTGATAAAGATTGTCATAATTCTCATAATATATATTTGGATAGAAGCAAACATTGATCTGTTTTACGTAATTTTACCGGAAAGGAAGGAATAATATAAATATTAAGAAGGAAAAGTAAACAATTTTTAACCTCCGATAATTTAATAAGAGGTGTATCTAACGCTCCTTTTCTCTCGATCTGTTTGGCAATTATTTTATTCACTAATTTTTCGAGAGCTTCAAATATGATCTTACTGCGCCCAAGACTGCCAATAGACAACGTGCATAGAAAACGCTGATGCCACATAATCAAAAAGGCTTTAAGTGAAAACATATATGCCTGTATGAAAGTTGCAATTGCTCACGAATACAGTTTCGACTTGGATTTGAGAGTCCTATAAGATATCATTTTAAACTATACTAAATATATAGAGCACGTTGTCCCTCGTATATAACAGATATCTGTAAAATGTCGGGCCTACTAAATTAAACTCAGCATTGGTTTATAGTAGTAAATCTAGGTATCAGAAATTTGCACCATATGAAGAAAGTTCATCGAACTCGGTGTCTTTATTACCGTTACGAAACATATATATTCTATTAGGAACATTCCCAAGATGATAATGCTTGAAGGGAAACACGTCAGAATCGCTGTCTTTCAAACCCATTCAACGAGTAAGTGACGAATGAAGATGCGTATTAAAGTTATATTTAAGTATCCGTAAAGTGGTGCGACGTTCGGACAAGTTTGTACGGTGAAGATCAGTTACGTACTCTGTTCGCGGGTGAAGAAATGAGCGCCTATGTGATTGAAAAAGGAAGGGGAAATAAGAAGAATACAAAGAATTGATGAATGTAAGGAAGAGAAGCTAAATCTCAAAATAAGGAACAAGAAAGAACAAGCTACTTACGATGACACCGTTGCTAGTCGTCTGTTCTCGATGACAATTGCCCCTGCCACCGCTCTTGTTGAATATTTTAGCAGTTGCAGTATGTTTGAGCATATTATATTATATTTCGATGCATACTACCACTTCCACCACTTATTTCTGTAATTATAACTGAAGAATAAGCAGAAGATGTTAACTCCAAATAGGAAAATATGGATGTCGGGTTGTCATTATGATTAGAAATAGGGGCGCGAAACGAATCTTCTTTTGGATTAGACATTGTTGTTATGCAATAGAGAAGATGTTTACTAGTACAAATATAATTAATACAGAATTTGACAAGTAATCGTGATAATTGGATACTCGAGATGCTAATGACAATGATCTTAGGTTCAATAACGAATCCGCGGTCAACGGGATAGCAAATTTACATTCCTCCAAAGTCTACGTCTGACTCTTTGTTAAAAACGTGACATATTTACTGATAGTAAAGACGTTGTTTTACTCACTGATACGAGAGTGTTTTTCCGTCGCGATGATGCTGTAGAGGAAAACTATGATGGGGTGTGCCTAAGGCACGAGATCATCGGATTCGTCGAGAAAAGCCTTCATTCGGAAAGTGAGGGAAATGGATGTTGCTGTTAATTGGTTAATTTCTATGTTGGTGGTTGAAGAAGGATGCTAACCGCCCTTCAGAGAAAGTTGCTAGCGGAAAGCGTCGTTCGTGAGAAAAGCAGTAGGTGATAGATTTGGGGACTGTTAGGATAAAGACTGTTTGTCCGTTTGAAGGATCTTAGTTAACAAAATCCTAAGATTTATAGCGGCTCCTCAGGCTAACTGAACTTGTACTGTGGAGATGCATCGACATCTGGTAATCATCTTGCCCGAAGAATAGAGTCTGCGTCTGGCGTCCCACGAGACAAAAACCGCTGGGATGTTTACTGTCGAGTGCCGTTACAACTATTCCTTTTTAAGGAGAGCTATACAATTACTCTATACCTCTATTAGGTAAAAACGTTCATCCCGTGACCGCGGCTAGGTTTAGCGATTAGTTGTCACTTCGAGCCCAAGCTCATTATCACAAATCTCAGACAATTATAATCGGGTTAAATCGTAAAGACTAAAGTATTGGGGATTTTCCCAAGAATTCCAAGGGGAAGGCCCCGATGTCCTTTCATCTCCGACATATATATATCAACAAGGGTCATGACCTCCCTGTTTTTACATTAAATGTTTCGAAAAGTTGTATTTCAAACCATGGCATGGTTTTCGTTGAAGGTAATCGTTTCGTGGAGGGAAATTTCAAATAGTGAAAGAGTCAAATTATATGGCTCTAGAAGAATAATATAATTAAACGTGAAAATATTAAAAACCCGAGTACATCAAAATATAACAGATATTTTACAAGGGAAGTAAAACATGAAATATTAACATAATTAATATAACAAATCACTTATTTCTTCTTGAATATATTTTGTATGACACGTGCTATCATTTTGGTATCTCAAATTTATCTTCTATTTATATTTCTTTACATAATTTTCATAATATATTTATGAAATGGATGTATTTTCATAACCTATATTCTACCAGCTACTTTTCACATGTTCAATGAGATATATAGTATAGGAAGTGCATAAATATATATTTTTTATGTATCTTCAAACACAAAGTAAAATATCGAGCATGCTATCATTTTCCTGTGGATTACAAAATGATCAACTATGGTTGATAAATTAATAAATGGCAAAAATTTATCGATTTGTACTACGATGTGCGGAGTGTGAATAATAACGATAGTAAACACACAATTGAATACCCAAACGACAAACTCCTGAGCTTTATACTTATTTTTATGTGGGTTAAATCTGTATCGATTCCATACGGGCATCGACCGCTCTGGAATATTTGAAATATAGGTGGTGTCTGTGATGAGCACTTGCGTGAAGCAGTCGTAGAGAGGCCGGAGCTGTCAACGTGGTCGAAATCTCCGGGAAAACTGGAGAATTCGGTCAATGAAGTTACCCAATGAAGGGCTCGTGCCTGTAAAAAAAGCGGATGCAAAAAGTAGCGGAATTCGGTTCTGAAAAGACGTGACGAGTAAAATAAAATCGTGTGTGAGTTATGAAAAAATTTAACAGGAAAGAAAATAAAATTCTCACGCTTAGTTCTCAAGAAAAACGAGTTCGAAGATTTGTCGAGTGTACTTGAATTTCGCTAATTATTACATAAAATCTTTGTATGACACTTCGTTTTTGCGAAAATCGAGTTTGAAAATTTATTGAGTGTATTTGAACATTGCTAATTCCAGACTTAGTAGAAGTAAATAATCAGATTATTCAACATGTGAAAATAAGTCGGAAATATAAAATAACGTTTATTCATAAGACGGTTGGTTTTCGAGGAAAATAAATTTGCAAATCTATCACACGTGTACACTAGGACAATTCTTAATTAAACGCGTTCAAATTCTATTTTCTTGAAAATTAAGTAGAAAAACTAATTGACAAATATTATATCACACTTTTAATTTATTTTTGCATGCAGAATAACCTTCTTCTTATATTTTCATAGGGGATCGCCTTACGTCCGCGTGTATCGTAACAGCATGTTCTTCGGCCACACCCTGTATAAACCGATGCAATCTTAACAATAAAATATATATGAACAATATATATGTCGGAGAAGGAAAGACAGCGGGATTTCCCGTCCGGAATGTTGGGAAAACCCCAATACACTAGTCCAGACTTTTACTATAGCCGCCCTTAAGTAATAAAAATAAGAAATTGTTTTAATATTCCAATCTGACTTTATGACGTTGGGTTTGGGCTCGAAGTGACATGGCGGTCACCGGACGTAGCCGCGGTCGCGGGAGGGACATGTACCTGACAGAGGTATGAAATGATTATATGGCTCTCCTTAAAACAAAGATTAACCCGAGAAGCGGGGACAGGAGTATATAAGGGCAGCCTCTTTCGGATTGAGTTAATTATAGTGAGAGTTAGAGTGAGATTTAGAGCTAGTCAGTTAGTTAGTGAGTCGTTGGACGAATTGCCGATTGAGTTATCGGGAAGTTACCCGAATCGAGTAGCACGTTGGTACGAGTCCTCCCGTGGACCGTGCATTCGTTATCGAACCTGAATTCGTTGTCACCATCCTATTACCATTACTCATAGCCTCTTGTAGCGTCCACATTCGTACTGATAAATATTGGCCACATTCGCGACGGTGAAGTAAGACGGTAAAGGTTCATCGAACGCCCCAAACTGCCAACCTGCCTCCAACATATATATGTAATAAATGGTTTCTAGAGATACATTTCTCATTATTTACACTGTCCTGTTTAGTTAAGATATTATTGTTCTAAAATGATTGAAATGAATCAAATAACCATCTGGTTTGCGAAAACTTATGAAACTTCTACCAACATGTACCGTACACTTTTGTAGTAATACCAAAATAACACCGACCCTGATATAATTTTTTTACGTGGGGAGGTCAACGTTGGGAAATCAAGTTGGATTCGATGGGAGGGAGGAGCTATACTGCCGAGGACGACGAGACTAATGGGCTAAGAAAGGAAGGGAAGAGGTGAAAGCATAGGACTATCTCAGACATTAAATTTACTATCGATATTACTATCGCCGTGATACCGAATCCGAAGGGAAAGGAGGAGGGTGACGGGTGCAGCCTATTCAAGCCGAGCTGGAGGCTTCAGCGAAGTCCGATTATAAGTGAAAGTAAAAATGGAGGGGGATGCCGGAGACGAATAGGAAGGAGGAGAAGTTTTGTTCGGCGTTGGAGACAGCGAGCAGAGTACGTCGAACATAGGGAGGAACGACAAGGGGGTGAGATATTTGGCGAGGAGAGCGGTAGAAAAAAGTACGCGCGGTGGATATGAGAAATAGCGCGGGGGAGGATACCGACGCTCCGAATTGCGAGGGCGAGGGAGAAGAAGTAATGGTCACGATGAGCGAGATAAAGGGTTTCACGCAGGCCTTGTCGGGGGCAGTGCAAATGCTAAAAGCACCGGTGAAGAAGCTGAATCTCGACAAGGAAAGGAACGAGGGAATCCGAAAAATAGGTGCGCGATAAAAGGTATCGGTCAGAGGACAAGAAGAAGGAGGTTAAAGACTGGCCATGGAAATGTGGTAGCGAGATGATACATGCGACGAGAAGAGGGAGGATACGGACGAAAGGGTAGCGGCCGACTACCCCAAAAAAAAGATGGTGTACTCCGGTGAAGGGAGGAAGGTCGCAACAGGTAAGAGGCCCAGGAAAGGGGAACCTACTTAGGCGGAGATGTGCGGTAGGTCCGTTGTCAACTGGAAGACGGATAGAGAGAGGAGCGAGGATTCGGAGGGTTGAAGCACGGTTGGCAGAAGAAGGACGGAAAGAAGGGGGCCCCAGGGTTTGTCATCCTCCAGTGTACATTGTTGTAACCGTCGAATATATTTAAATCGATAAATTAATACACAGTCGTAAACGTGAGTCGTTGGTACGAAGTATAAATCACAGAATAGAGTCGCGGAATAAATACTCGTAAAGGCTTGTCGCGTAACTTGATAGACGCTCATAAGATACTCAGAAAATACTCTCGATGCTGTTAGATACACGATATGTACCCGATATGTACTGTCGTTCGCGATCGTCTTCGTTTATTTATACTGGTCGGGAGAGAGTCGGAAAATTGAAATTCGTCTTGATTCAACGGTTGCATGTAGCGGTGACATTGTTCTTGCCCGGAGTTTATTTGTCGTTGTGTTTCATGCGTCAAGGCTAAGTCAATGTCCTAAGGCAAAACAACAGCACGAGTCGCCCTCGACTCGTGTCGTCCTTTGACTCTTGTGCAGCTACAGTGCCAACGAAGGGGGAAAGAGAGTAAGCGGCGAAGGAGGAGGGAAGAGGCGATCCTGTTCAAAGTGGAGGAACACGGTGTCGTGTCTGGGTAGGGAATTGTGCAGGAGATGTGGCAGCAGCGAGCACGTAATGAAAGAGTGCACGAAGGAGCCTAGGTGTGCGATATGCTGCAAGCACGAAGGAGAGAACGCTAGGCACGTTACGGGCTCGTTGGCCTGTTCCATGGTCGGGGCGGAGGGCAGGAGCAGAAGAAGATAAAGGTCCTGCAGATAAACTTGAATAGATGCAGGCTTGCGCAAGACTTGTTGCAGTACGCGTGTGAGAACAGGGTGGATGTAGTGTTGATCTCCGAACCGTATAGACAGTTGCCGTATGAGTACAACGATGCGGTTGGGGATGCGTCGCTATGGGTCACACTGTTCAATGGGCGGCATGCGGCGAGTGAGACGCTGGTCTGCAAGGAAGGACTGGTAGGCATCAGGGTTGAGGAGACGATGTGTATCAGCACTATTTCAATTTTTCAAGTAACAGTTTGTATCATTGATATTTTCACTTTTAAGAGAAACATTGACATCAGACGTTGATGATGTATAAGTGTTTGGTATTTTTCATCAATCGTTAATGTTACCAATTCTTCTTGGCACTCGAGCAATAATCTGCACAAAAGAAAACATTCGAATGATATCCAAGTGAAGCGATGATCT